>NC_092735.1:27903411-28164933 GCF_047496885.1 Scyliorhinus torazame | reverse complement strand
AGGGTCTCTGCCTCCCCCACCCCTTAGCGAGTTCCAGACTCCACCACCCTCTGAGTAAAGAGGTTTTTCCTCACATCCCCTCTCAACCTCCTGCCCCTTACCTTAAATCTATGCCCCCCCCCCCCCCCCGGTCATTGACATCTCCACCAAGGGGACAAGTTCCTTCCTGTCTACTCTATCTGTGCCCCTCATAATTTTATACATCTCAATCATCCTCTGCTCTCAGGAAAACAACCCCAGCCTGTCCAGCCTCTCTTCATAACTACAACTCTCCAGCCCAAGCAACATCCTGGTAAATCTCCTCTGCTCCCTTTCCAGTGGCTATCACATCCCTCCTATAATGTGGATTCCAGAACTGCTCACAAAACTCTCGCTGTGGCCTAACCAATGGTTCATACAGTTCCAGCATAACCTCCCTGCTCTTAAACTCTCTGCCTCGGCTAATAAAGCAAGTATATTATATGCCTTTACCATTGAGGAATAAATATTGTCCGAGACACAAGGGAGAATGCAATAAGACCACAAGACATAGGGGGAGAAGTCGGCCATTCGGCCCATCGAGTCTGCTCCGCCATTCAATAAGGGCATGATTGATCTGCTGTGATAATCCTTAACTCCACTTTCCCGCCTTTTCCCCATAACCTTCGATTCCCTCACTGATTAAAATTCTGCCTATCTCAGCCTTGAACATACTTAACGACCCAGCTCTCTGCGGTAAAGAATTCCACAGATTCACTCCCCTCCGAGAGCAGAAGTTCCTCCTCCTGTCTGTCTTAAATGGGTACCCCCTTACTCTGAGATTGTGCCCTCTGGTCCTAGACTCTCCCACAAGGGGAAACATCCTCTCAGCATCGACCCTGTCAAACTCCCTTAGAATCCGATATGTCTCAATAAGGTCGCCTCTCATTTTTCTAAACTCCAATGAGTACGGGCCCAACCTACTCAACCTCTCCTCAGAAGAAAATCCCTCCATACCCGGGATCAACCGAGTGAACCATCTCTGGACTGTCTCCAATGCCGGTATATCTTTCCTTGGATAACAGGACCAAAGCTGTTGACAGTATTCCCTGCTCTTTCTCACAATAGTGTCACGTCAGAGAGAAGACAGGGCCTGAGTTTAATCTGAAAGATGGCACCTCCGACAGTGCGGCACCTCCGACAGTGCGGCACCTCCGACAGTGCGCCACCTTTCCACTATTGCTTTGGGACAAACTACTTAAAGAGAGGGGAGAGAGGTGAGGTTGGAGGGGAGAGAGGAAGAGTGGATGGGGAGGGGAGAGGAGAGGAAGATAGGGGAAGGGAATGGAAAAGGGGGAGAGAGAATGGGAGGGTAGGAGGGGAATAGTTTAGAGAGCAGAGGAGGGGGAAGGAGTGGGAGTGGAGCAGGTTGACCTGGAGAGATACGGAATGGATCAGATAAGGGGAATGACGAGTGGGAAGGGGCAGATTGAATGGTACCCAAAAGAAGGGGAAAGGGTCAGAGGAAAGTCAGCATTGAAATGGAACTCCCTGTTAAATGGTTACCCAATTGTGTCATGAACCTGCCTGGAGACAACGTAGACATAAGGCAAAGGGCCTCAATGGTCTGTGTCTCTCCCGGTAACGTGTTTAGAGCAGCAGTTTCAATGACAATCAAGTATTAATAGCGAATGGAGGAGGAACAGATTACAGACGATTGGGAAGGCCCATGAGTTATACATGTGTTAATGTCGAGCCAGGATGTTGATGGGGGCAGACACCCGAATATACTGAAGGCATAATCAAAGAAAAACAAAGGTAAAATTGACCAGTCCCTGAGATGCCAGGAGGGACGGTTACCACCTAGCAGTCTCAGAGAGCGGACAGGCCAGTTTCCAGCCACCAAACAGAAGGCCACGTTTACAGCAAATAAGCTTCTGAGTGCTAGAGCCAAGGCAGTGCAGAAAACCTTCGTAACAGCAGTTCGCTGGACCAGAAAAAAGACGGTCCCCAGATTCTATATTGTGTGGTAACTATAGCTGGTTATTTAATTTGGATGTTGTTTGGGGACCAGGGAAGTCTTAAAGAGTTTAGGAATCATCGATATAGGGGTACAATGGGGTACGTTCTATAGAGTTGAGCTGTTCACACCTCTTAACTGCATGAGAGAAGAGCTCTGTTTATCTGTATTTGTCTTGCCTTTAATAAATGGTCTTTAATATTGTCACATGACGCCTTCTTCAAACTATACACCCCCACGAATTGGTGTTTCAAGTTGGAATACCCTTGCAGGTAACATATGCGTTGTGACAATGGCAACTGTCTCTCTTTGAAAGAGGCCCTCTGTGTTCAAGGCCCCGATGAGCAACAAGACCCCCCCCCCCTTTCCCCCACCGGCTCCTGCCCCCACCCCCACCCGGTACACCCCCACCTACCGGCGTCATCTCAGGTGGCTCCAGCTGCCAGTCGGAGAGTGAGGCGATCGATGTCTCCAGGCTGCCCTGCTCCAGGATGCACTCAATCTCGGGCGTCACAGCCTCGTAGCCGTACACATCCTCCGGGGTGGTGTGCAGGAGAGTCACCAGCTTCATCCAGCGCTCAAACACCTCGTTCTCGCAGTCAGGGTGGACGTAGAGCTGCAGGTAGAAAGCCCGCCCGTTGGCCAGCTTCAGCCGCAGCCGCCGGTTGTAAACGTCTTGAATGGAAATGTTGACAAAACTCAGGGGGAAGAGCCTGAAAAACAAAACCAGCCGTAACGCTGCGTCGACATCGGCGATTCACACAAATCACACAATGACTCGGACGAAGGCACTGAAGGTACGGGGGGACTAAACTTTCTGACGACGCTGAGATAGGGAGGGAAGTAAATTGTGACGGGGACGGAAGGAGGAGATGGGTCAGTTGAGTGGGCGAAATCTGGCAAATGGAGAATAATGTGGGCAAATGTGTAATTGTCCATTTTGGCAGGAAGAATAAAAAAAAGGAAGCTTATTATCTAAATTGAGGGAGATTGCAGAGCTCTGAGATGCAGAGGGATCTGGGTGACCCAGTGAATGAGTCACAAAAGGTTAGAATGCAGGGACAGGAATTAATCAGGAAATCTAATATAATGTTATCGTGTATTGTGAGGGGAATTGATCACAAACGTAGGGAGGTTATCCATAGAATATCTACAGTGCAGAAGGAGGCCATTTGGGCCATCGGGCCTGCATGAACCCTTCGAAAGAGCACCCTACGCATGCCCATTCCTGCGCCCTATTCCCGTAACCCCAACTAACCTGCACATCTTTTGGACACTAAGGGGCAATTTAGCATGGCCAATCCACCTAACCTACACACCTTTAGACTGTTACGCATCAATTGTACAGGCGTACTGGAGCCCACCCTGACAGCGGCCTCCACCTGGGGAGCTTCCTCCGGGTCTCGTGATGCAATTGGCTACTGTGATTGTCCAATGAGCAGCCGCCATCGCAGTAGGATGTGTCGTACAGGAGGGCATCGCCAGCTCACCGGGAGAGAAGCACATTCTGCAGGTGAACCCCCCCACCCTCGCGCTGCATTCGGCGAGACCAAGTCAATCCACTTTAGGCTGCATTCCCCTCAGGAAGAACAATGCATTCTGCTTTTGGATTAATGACCTTTCTTCCTCTGTGTCATCGTCAGCAGGAATTGATGAAGACAATGGCCTCGATTATAGAATCTCAGTGCCGAGGCTGCGACCTCTTTCAGCGTCACAACCTAATACATTTTTTATAAGAATCGAGACCTTTTTCAATGTAAAGCCAAATTCTCTAAGATCATCGAGGTTTCTTTAGACCCCAGAGGTTTTATCAATTGCTTCATTTATCATAATTTACGAATAACCACAATATCTACAATTAGCGATGTATATTATGAAACAGAGATAATTGGTCAGAAATTAGGGTGTGTTACCTTATAAGAACACAGGATCACAGGAGCAGAAGTGGGCCATTCAGCCCTTCGAGCCGCTGATCTCGGCCTGGTCTCAAATCCACCTGCCCATATCCCTTTAACCTGTTTTATGTCAGAAATATATCTGCCTCCCTCTTGAAACCATTTAATGATTCCGACTCCACCTCACTATGAGGCAGTGAGTTCCACAAATTCACCACTCTCTACGAGAAGTAGTTCCTCCTCATCTCAGTTTTAAATCTACCTCCTCTCCTCTCAACCAATATCCCTCTCCCCAGTTGTACCGCCTGGACCTGTAAAGCCTGAATTACCTGCATCAGAGTATCACCTTGCATCATTGACTTTGTCTATGTATCTGTTTGTGGAACCCACCTTGTTACTCACCTGAGGAAGGAGCTGCGCTCCGAAAGCTAGTGATTCCAAATAAACCTGTTGGACTTTAACCTGGTGTTGTAAGGCTTCTTACTGTGCCCACCCCAGTCCAACGCCGGCATCTCCACATCATCAATATCTGTGACCTCCCGTTCTAGATCTCCCCACAAGGGGGAACATTTGGTCTATGTTTACTTTATCAATCCCTTTTAGTGGGTAGCACGATGGCGCAGTGGTTAGCACTGCAGTCTCATGGCACCGGGGACCCGGGTTCGTTCCGACCCTGGGCCACTGTCCGTGTGCAGTTTGCACATTCCCCCCGTGCAATTAACTTGCCTCTCAATTGGAAAAAACTGAATTGGGTACTCTAAATGTATTTAAAATAAAAGAAATTAGCCGCAAGAGTAAATATTTCACAAAGGATAAAACATTGGCAAGGTTGCATGTCAGGTAACGGATACAGCTGCAATGAACTAAAGCCACAATTGAATGCTAAAAATACACTGGAAAAAAAAACTGGCCAGGTGTGTCATGGCAGTGTGCCTTTAAGAAAGGTTTGGCCTTATCACATGACTTGTAGCATGGCTTCAGTGATGTCATTTTGTGGGTGGAGCTGGCCTGTGGCTGTGAGATGAGAGGGGTTCCAGTTTTGGTTTGGGTGCTTTTGATTGCGGAAGGAAAAATAAGTTTCCCCTGTTTTTATTTTAAAGCTGTTCCAGTGAACTGAAGCACATTGGGTGTGGAAACTGCCTTGAGAACTTTAAAAGAGAGAGTTGCTTTCCGGAAGGAGTGTTAAATCTGCTGGTTGGAGGCTGGATCTCAGGGAAAGGACCAGTCCCATGCAAGTGAGATTAGTGGCACAGTGTGCTGGGCCACGCCCTTGAAAGGGGTTTTGGTTTATTGGATTTTGTTATTGAATTGGAACAGTTACTAAGGGGGATTTATTAAGAGTAATATACATATACATAAGAGTACTGTTGCCGTTGTGTTTTCTTTATGTTAGTAATTGATACCAAATTCTTGCTGTGTTTACACATATATATGTGTGAACTACATTCGTAGAATAAACCTTGGGCGGGATTCTCCACTCCCGCGCCGAAGTGCCCACGCCGTCGTGAACACCGTTGAGGTTCACGACGGCACGAAACGGCCCCTATCCCGACCGATTCAAGGCCCAATAATGGGCTAGGAGCGGGGCCGCGTCATCTACACGCGCCAGGCCTTGTCGCCGCGTGGTTGCCGTCCTCTCCGTGTCCGCCCCGCAAGAAGATGGTGGACGGATCTTGCGGGGCCACGGAAGGAAGGAGGTCCCCCTTCAGAGAGGACGGCCCGACGATCGGTGGGCACCGATCGCGGGCCACCCCACATTTGAGGTACCCCCCGGTGCAGGATCCCCCCTCCCCCACCCGCAGGCCGCCCCCCCAGCGTTCCCGCGCTGTTCCCGACGGCAGCGACCAGGTGTGGACGGCGCCGGGGGGGAACCCGCCGTTTTGGACTGGCCGCTCGGCCCATCCGGGCCTGAGAATAGCGGGGGGTGCCGGAGAATCTCCATTTTGGGTGTCTCGGGCGATTCTCCGGCCTGCGGCCCGCGGAACCCGACAGGGCCGTTCCCGCCGCGAGGGAGAATCGCGGGAGGGCGTCGGACCGGCGTCGCGGGAAATTTTGGCGGCCCAGGCGATTCTCCCAACCGGCGCGGGAGTGGAGAATCTCGCCCCTTGTTTTGAATATAAGTGCCCAGGAAGTCTGATGAATATCACCTGAAGAGAAGGCACTTGTGCTCATCCTAGCCAAATTCAACATAAAAGTTATAGGTCAGGTGAACTTCATAATACACTTTGGAGTTTCTAAGCCCTGGCCCATAACAGGTGGCATTCACATAGTAAAGCTTTGCAAGTTCTGTTCGTGGCCAGAAAAGCCACATAGGACCTTTGAAAGATTTTGCATGGTGGTCCGGATTGAGGAGTAGGGGATGGCTTAAAAGTTAATATATATGTTTTTCATTCATTTTCACTATTGACGATGGCACGGCGGTCGGTATAAATGCTTTTGACATTGACTCATTGAATGTAAATGCATAAATGGCCTTAGCTTGGTCTGAGGCACAGACGATCGAGCAGGCGGACGGACCTGATAACACTTAACCTCGAATGCCGTAGTAAATCAGAGGGGCCCCATGTGAGCCATTAGTTTAGCTGACTAATAGTTCTTTGTATCGGGACTAGTTTGAAATGTCTGGGGAAGGAGCTCGTGATACATGAAGGCCCATTCATTAATATTTAGATAGGAACACAGGAAAAGAGAAGGCCTTTCGTCCCTTGCTCTTTATGGCTGATCCGTACCAACTTAACTCTATTTACCCAGATTTGCTCCCTATCTTGTTGGTAAAGCTCTATTACTCTGTTGCATAATGAATTTGTAGCTATGCTGAAGACCTAATGAATCAGTGATTCATGGTTTGAAATTAAATGACATTCGACACTAATAGCTTTCACTCCAAAAGCAGAATTTTACTGACGGTTTGGGATTGAAGTGATTTATATTTGGGAAGACAATATGACAGATTATTGAGGAATCGAACGGCGCACACATCGTCTCAGAGCTCCAGCAGCTTAGGATATCCCCGAACACCACTGGTGGTGGGGCTACAGGGCGAGAGGAAGGGGGTGGGGAGGCTGTGTGAGGGGTGGGGGGAGGGTGTGTGAGGGGTGGGGGGAGGGTGTGGGAGGGGTGGGGGGACGGTGTGTGAGGGGTGAGGAAGGGGGTGTGAGGGGTGGGGGGGAGGGTGTGTGAGGGGTGGGGAGAGGGTGTGGGAGGGGTGGGGGGGAGGATGTGTGAGGGGTGAGGAAGGGGGTGTGAGGGGTGGGGGGGAGGATGTGTGAGGGGTGGGGAGAGGGTGTGTGAGGGGTGGGGGGAGGGTGTGTGAGAGGTGGGGAGAGAGTGTGTGAGGGGTGGGGGAGGGTGTGTGAGGGGTGGGGAGAGGGTGTGTGAGGGGTGGGGGGAGGGTGTGTGAGGGGTGGGGAGAGGGTGTGTGAGGGGTGGGGGGAGGGTGTGTGAGAGGTGGGGAGAGAGTGTGTGAGGGGTGGGGGAGGGTGTGTGAGGGGTGGGGAGAGGGTGTGTGAGGGGTGGGGAGAGGGTGTGGGAGGGGTGGGGGGAGGGTGTGTGAGGGGTGGGGAGAGGGTGTGTGAGGGGTGGGGGGGAGGATGTGTGAGGGGTGAGGAAGGGGGTGTGAGGGGTGAGGGGGAGGATGTGTGAGGGGTGGGGAGAGGGTGTGTGAGGGGTGGGGGGGAGGATGTGTGAGGGGTGGGGAAGGGGGTGTGAGGGGTGGGGGGAGGGTGTGTGAGGGGTGGTGAGAGTGTGTGTGAGGGGTGGGGGAGAGGATGTGTGAGGGGTGGGGAAGGGGGTGTGAGGGGTGGGGGGAGGGTGTGTGAGGGGTGGTGAGAGGGTGTGTGAGGGGTGGGGGAGAATGTGTGAAGGGTGGGGGGAGGGTGTGTGAGGGGTGGGGGAGGGTGTGTGAGGGGTGGGGGGAGGGTGTGTGACGGGTGGGGAGTGGGTGTAGGAGGTGGGGGAGGGGGTGTGAGGGGGCCGTGGGCCCACACCTCCTCCTGACGAGCCCCAGCCCCATTTCCCTGTTTTCCGCCCTCCCATCCTCCCCTGGACAACTGACCGGTGTTGAAGCCCCGGATCCGATCCACAGTCGCCTGCTGCCCCCCAGTGGCTAACCTGCGCCCTGCTCCTGCTCTCTGATGCAAAGCAAAATAACCTACAGAGGAGATTGGAAACCTTGAAATTCTCAGCAAATCCCGCAGCCTCTGTGGAGAGGGGAGGGGAATTCTCAAGGGCAACTAGGGATGGGCAATGAATGCTGGTTTGGCCGTCCATCAACAAATAAACGATGAACTATTTGATCAGACTTGGGAAAAGTGAGCAATGGTTTCCATTTCTGTGTTCCTCCTCATTTACACCTACCACGGTCTGTCTGTCTTCAACTCTCCCCCTTTACTCTTCGTGTTTAGCCCAGACAATCCTTCCTCTTGCCATTTTATCTTGCCTGTCTTCCACCCGAGCGCAGATCTTCCTTCTGGTTACCAGACCTTCTGGTCACCAGGGGCTGGTTTAGCACGCTGGGCTAAATCGCTGGCTTTGAAAGCAGACCAAGGCAGGCCAGCAGCACGGTTCAATTCCCGTACCAGCCTCCCCGAACAGGCGCCGGAATGTGGCGACTAGCGGCTTTTCACAGTAACTTCATTTGAAGCCCACTTGTGACAATAAGCCATTTTCATTTCATTTCATTTTTTCATTTCCGCACCCCTCTATCTGCTCTTTTCCTGCCCCTGGACTTGCTCCAACCTTGCTCCATCTCCGCCAGAGGGTCTTTGTTAACCGGCTCTCTCTCCTCTCCCTCCTTGGGCAGCACGGTAGCGCAAGTGGCTAGCACTGTGGCTTCACAGCGCCAGGGTCCCAGGTTCGATTCCCCGCTGGGTCACTGTCTGTGCGGAGTCTGCATGTTCTCCCCGTGTGTGCGTGGGTTTCCTCCCACAGTCCAAAGACGTGCAGTTTAGGTGGATTGGCCATGATAAATTGCACTGAAGTGTCCAAAAAGGTTAGGAGGGGTTATTGGGTTACGGGGATAGAGTGGAAGTGAGGGCTTAAGTGGGTCGGTGCAGACTTGATGGGCTGAATGGCCTCCTTCTGCACTGTATTTTCTATGTTCTCACAGATGCTCCCCGCCCTGACGAGCATTCCCAGCATCCTCTGCCTCTAATTGGCTTGGAAAAGGCTGCCGTTTTGGCAATTTAGCGCGGCCAATCTACCTAACCTGCACATCCTTGGACTGCGGGAGGAAACCGGAGCACCCGGAGGAAACCGGAGCACCCGGAGGAAACCGACGGGGAGAACATGCGGACTCCGCACAGACAGTCACCCGAGGCTGGAATCGAACTCGAGTCCATGGCTCTGTGAGGCAGCAGTGCTAACCACTGTGCCACCGTGCCGCTCTCGTTAATGAAGAATCTCATCTAGTTCTTAAAAATATTCCACGGCCTTTTGAGTGAGAAAGTTCCAGAGACTCACGACCCAACGAGAGAAAAAAAACTATCCCCGTCTTAAATGGGCCATCGCCTTATTTGTAAACAGTGACCCCCCCCCTAGTTCTAGATTCTCCCAAAAGAGGAAATAAGCTCCCCACATCCATCCTGTTGACACCCCTCGGGATCGTAAAGGATTCGCCCAAGTCACCTCTTAGTCTTCTGAACTCCAATGGATACAGACACGACCTCTCCGACCGCTCGTCATGAGAAGCCCGGCCATCCCTGACATTAGTCAGATAAACCTTTGATTACTCAGAGACTCTGCTGATGCACCATCGCACAAGGTCAACCCCGAGGCACCGGGGGCTTGCTTCACGGGTTGTTGCCTCTCTCACTCGCTCTCTCTTTCTCTCTCTCTCTCAACAACAGGTCAGCCCAATCCTCCATGATGATAGGCAGACTATCATCTGTACACAACACAAGTAGTTCATCGTCACTATAAATTCTATGATCCATGTGCATCATAAGTTATGTGGTTTACTGTTGTAGTTCTGCCGTCCGACCAGCAGGTGGGGCGAGTACAGAGTCCCGGGACCCAGATGCACCATGACTTAGTTCAGAAGGTATTTGTCAGGAGTTGGTAGCAGTCGCATATGAGAGTAGCTCTGTTGTATCTTAGTGTTAGACATTTAATTCCAACTGTATTCATCTTAGACATTTTAGTTATTTGTTAATGTAATGTGTAGCCACCTGAGTTGGCCACTTCCCGACTTAAAATGGAGAACCGCAAAGGCTGAAGGGAAATTCAGCCAACACAGGCAAGATTAGCAAATACAGAGATCATGGATATTGGAACCTGCAAAACAACCAGACAGCACTGAAACCAGCAGCCATCTACATAGTTATGTGCGATCCCAAGGCACAATGGCAACAGTTAAGGTAAACAAAGCCAAGCCAGACTCCTCGGCGCCAGCAGGAGCCAAGACAAAGGAAGGCCAACAGACACGTAGGGACCGCCCAGCGATCAGGGAACCGCTCCAGCATTGGAGCAATCGATCCAAGTGATCGGAAAGTAGTCCAATCACTTGGAACCAGGTACGGGGTCCGCCCCGAAGGGCGGGAACCCCCTGGGGACTATAAAGTAAAGCACCCAAGTTCAAATTGTCCTTCTTTGGCAGGGTCACAGCAACCTGAACCAACCCTTGACAGTGACCTGGCTTGTTGCTGCCAAGCAAGTAAGTCTCCAGTCACGCTCGCTACGAGATAGGCGCTCCTAGCTACAAGTCCATACCAGCTTTTGAATCCTGCAGACTCAGAACCCGAACGAAAGGCCATTTGTTCCCCTGACCTGGTGGGCCAGTCCGAAGCTAAGTATAGGACTTTTAGTGATAGGAATAGCCTAGAAAGTAGAGTTTATGCATGAGTAGTGATTTACTGTGTATAATAAATGTGTTTTGATTTGAATCTTACTAATTGGTGTGCTGAGTTATTGATCATTACTTGAACTTGAACCTCGTGGCGGTATCATAAAGATACCTGGCGACTCGAGAGCAAAGGTTAAAGAAACAGAGCAAATTACGATTTAAGAGCCAACCAAAAGTTAGCAACATATTACTGGCGACATCCTGATGGGTCCCGATCTAGAAGTGGCTTAACCACTCCGGGAGAACCCACAATTTGAATTAGAAATCAAATTGGGAACAGAAAAACCACAAGTGTTCAAGCAGTTCTGATCAATTCTCATAATTCGGAAGTGTGTTAATGCATGCGTAACTAACAGGGCTATAAGGTAAACTGATAGATTTTTGTTGCGACAAAACTGTCGGGAGTTTGTATTCCGGAAAATAGCGAAAGCCGTACCCGTGTTTACAGCACCACCTTAGTACGCCTCGTATTCAGAGAGGAAAGATGGCAATGCAGACAATGCAACGCCTCATGAACCCCGAAGAATTTGTGGTCACAGTGACCAGCAGTAGAGGAAGACAGAGTCCCGTTTGGGAAGAGGAAATCAGAAAGTACCTCAAAGGGAAAGGATGGCACCTTGGAGCGAATTCTGTGAAAATGAGGAAACAGGTCCCGGGAGTATAGGACATACTTGGTGGGAGAACCTGAGTGAAATCCATAAGAAAAGCTTGGGAAAAGCTCGCAAGCCGATGGCAATCGTGTCCTGCTTGGCACAATTGCGAGGCACAGAGGAGGTCGTTCGGACGCTCCGTAAAAAGATAGAAGGAGTACAATGAATGAGTAAGGTCGATGTAAGCGAGGTTGAGAAAGAAAACGTAGAACCAAGAAGGAAGTTAGCAGCAAAGGACGGAGAGGTGGATGATGCCAAGGGGGCACACCAGTCTTGTCTGGCGCACTTAAGCAGCTTCCAGACACAGTACGAAAAGGCCTATCAGGACACGCAACGTGCAGTCCTGGTAAGAGAGGAAACAGAGAAACAGGTAGAGGCATTGCAAAGGCAGTGTAGCGACCTGAAAGCAGCATTATGAGCACTCCATGCTACCACCACGGAGCACAGACAGAGCTCACTAGATCACGCAAAGTGCCGGAAGCAGATTGCAGAACTGCAGTCTTTGCTTTCAGTTCAGAAAGGATTCCACAGCACCTTTGGATCCCAGTTAGATGCAGAAGTCGGCCCGGATTGGGAAGAATTAAATGAGACCGCGCATAGATATGTTCAGGGAACATGTGCGCAAGGAAAGCCCCAGAAGAGAAAAGCGCCCCAACCCCCCAGAGCAGATAGTTCAGGCACCAATGAACCCAGTAACCACCCACCGCACAGTCACATCGGAAGGAGACACAGAATTCCTGTACACGACCCCCTTAACCGTGACCGAATTACAGGACGCGTGCGAGAAAATCACACCGTTCCTCCCCACCTCAGACCCCCACCACTTCTTTGCCAGAGTAAAGCAACAGGCGACCATGTACGGCCTGGATGAGCGTGAGCAAGTGAAGCTCACAGTTTTAAGTTTAGACCCTTCAGTTGTAGCAGCCCTTCCCGACCCACAGAATGTAAGAGGAGGCACCCTTGCAGAGATGCACACAGCGATCCTAGACGCGATCGGCTACAACAGAGGTGACCCCATAGAAGGCCTGAATAAGTGCAGGCACAAAAAGACAGAATACCCCACAGCGTTTGCTGGATGCCTGTGGATCCATTTCACAGCCGTTTTCGGTAATTTAGAACGCGCCCATTTGTCCCAAGACGGTATGGCCAAATGGACCCGCACCCTTATCTCCCATGCCACAGAGGCAGGACAAAAAGCCTGTACCAATTATGACCCCTCAGAGGAAGCCCACAATGAGAAATGGGTTTTAAAAAGATTGTCCCGCGCCTGGGAGCAGTCTGTCCAAAACAAACCCGTAATTAAGAAAGCTGAAGAACAGCAGGCAGAGGCAGATATCCACATAGTTAAGACGCACCAGAACCCCGCATGGGTGAACAAAGGCAGGAACAGCCCCCCACAGAAACCACAGGAGTGTTACAACTGTGGACAATTAGGTCACTTTGCACGAGAATGCAATGCCCCACGAAGGCCACAGAGAGCCCAGCAGGCAGGCACTCTGAATAAGAATAGGGCAGAGCCCATACATAGCGTGAACACCTGTTCAGACCAGACGAACCTGAACGGAACGGACTGACGGTGTTCGGGCTCCCCCACTTGGGTCTGCGACACCCTTTGGGATAGGTCCGGCCGACCAGTAGTTGCAGCAAAGATACGGGGGCAGCCGATCGAATTTCTCTGGGACACAGGAGGGTCCCGCACCACAATAAATTCCTCCACCATATTCCAGAAAGACACGTGGCCCACTACAGCCACAAACACCCTCAGCGGTTTCACAGGCCACTCACAGCAGGGACACATCACAGCCCCTCTACCCATTCAAATCGGCAACATCACCACCAAGCACCCCATATTCTTAGTCGACCTGCCTCACACAGCAGAACACATTTTGGGCATCGATTTTATGAATTCCCACAACCTGTCCTTTGATCCAGTCAACCAGTGTGTCTGGAAAATGGCAAAATCCGCAAGAGCCCCCGCAACGCTCACAATAGGAGAATATGCAAACAAGATTAGCGCAGTCGCCGAATTCTGGTTTGAACCGTCCACGATTAGCACAGACAAGCAGGTTAGGGCAGTTCTGCAGAAGCACACGACAGCATTCGTGACCCACAAACACGACTGTTGCCGGATGACTGGTTCCGTTCAAATCACAGGACCTGACCTGAGACCCCAAAAGCAATACGGATTTCCCCAAGAGGCAGAGGGAGAAATCGCAAAAGTGATCGACAGCTTATTAGAGCAGGGCGTACTCAGATCAGTAGCCTCCACTAATAATGCCCCGATTTGGCCAGTGAGAAAGCCCGATGGATCATGGCGACTGACCATCGATTACCGGGAACTCAACAAAGTCACCCCCGCAGCAGCCCCCACGGTAGCCACAAGTCCCGAGACCATGCTCAAACAGGGACTCAACTCACAATACTTTACGGTTTTGGACATCAGTAATGGATTCTGGTCCATTCCATTGGCAAAGGTGTGCCAGTACAAATTTGCCTTCACCTTTAAAGGTCAGCAGTACACGTGGACATGCCTTCCACAAGGATTCCACAACTCCCCCTCCATTTTCCACCGACAGCTGGCAAATGGTTTATCGAAATGTTCTCGCCCCGAATGTCTGGTCCAGTATGTGGACGACCTATTACTGCAGACAGACACCAAGGCAGAGCACATCGAGCTTCTGTCCGAACTCCTGGAACTCCCACAGAAAATTGGTTGCAAAGTAAACCCCAAAAAGGCCCAGATTTTGGAAAACAAAGTGATATATTTGGGTACGATTATCACGCACGGTAAACGCGAGATCGAGCAAAAAAGAATTGACTCGATTGCCAAATTGCCCCTTCCCCAGAATGTTTCAGCCCTCCGGTCGTTTTTAGGACTGGTTGGCTACTGCCGAAACCACATTGACGGTTTCGCCAGCAAGGCGGCACCCCTCTCAGAAATCTTAAAGAAAGGAGCCCTTTGGGAATGTCTTCCGCAGCATACGGATGCTGTGGATGCTTTGAAAAGAGCCCTCATTGCAGCCCCCGCACTACAAGTTACAGAACCGCTTTCCCCTTACGCTATAGAGATAGCTAGCACAGACCGCACCCTTTCGGCTGTGCTCCTCCAGGAACGACACGAACAATTAAGACCCATGGCTTATGCCTCCAGACTTTTAGATCCTATGGAGCAGGGATTTTCGGCCTGTGAAAGGCACCTGCTCGCAGTTTTCTGGGCAGTTCAGTATTTTTCTTACATAACCGGACTAAACCCCATCACAATCCTCACGGAACACACCTCCACCCAACTTTTACTTGACGGACGACTCAAGGACGGTACAGTTAGTCAGATTAGGGCAGCTAGATGGACCCTTCTTTTGTAGGGACGGGACATCACCGTTAAAAGGACCAAGACCCATACTTTCTTAGCCGATAACCTTCAGTACCCAGGCATCCCCCATGAATGTGAAATCATCTCACCACACCACAACACAGGCCCCTTTATTGCGAAAACACCCCCCAGAAAGATAGGTAGTCCACCCCAGAGCCCCCAGCCCACAGACACGTGCGAACCCTTAAGGATATATGTGGATGGTTCTTCCATATTAGAGGGGAAGCGCATTACAGGATGCGGCATTTATGTCGAGGACGCGCAGGGACACTCCCTAGAAGAAATATCACTAAAGCTACCAGGCCACTTAGGTGGGCAGGATGTAGAACTAGCAGCCATGGCGTACATTGTGGATCACCCAGATTCCTTCCCCAGCCCAGCAGACATATACTCGGACAGCCTCTATATCTGCAATAGCCTTACGGAATTCCTACCCCTGTGGAAACCAAGAGGATTTGTTTCCGCAGACGGAAAACCCCTCCCCTCAGCCCCATTGCTCCGCCTCATTTTAGAAAAAGCACAGAACAGGACATTCGGAATTGTTAAAGTTCGAAGTCACCACCGTTCCTCCCCCCCTGGAAATGTAAAAGCCGACGCACTGGCTAAAGCAGGTTCCAGGCATGGATATTTTTGGACACCCCCCGAAAGCGCACCAGTGAATCCAGTTCAGGTCTCGCAGACTAATATCGAGGATTTAGTGCAGGCCCAGAAGCAGGATAGCAATCTCAGGGAGATTTTAAAAGGTCAATTTACAGTACCCTATGATAGATTTAAAAATGCACTGACCACACATGACGGTGTGGTGTTAAATGACGCCCTTTATGTGGTTCCTGAACAGGCCAGGAATCAGCTCATTTGTTTGTTCCATGACAGTCATGGCTATTGTTGAGGATCCCACTACAGCCCACCTCAGGCAGCTCTGTTGGTGGCCAAGTTTAAAAGAAGACGTAACGGACTACGTTGAGAATTGCCTTATCTGTACCCAGAACAATCCGGACAGATACGCAAAGAAGTCTCAACTTAGGCACACCCGCCCCGTTAACGGCCCCTGGACTAACCTCCAGATCAATTTTATAGGACCATTGCCCCCTTGCAGGACTGGTTACAAATACGTATTAGTCGTCATAGACACTTTTACGAAATGGGTAGAGGCATTCCCATCCAGAACGAACACGGCAAAGACCACCGCAAAGATCTTAACCCACCACATTTTTATGAGATGGGGACTCCCCCGCAGCATTGACTCCGACCAAGGTTCCCATTTTACGGGACGTGTTATGAAGAACGTCCTCACGATATTTGGCATTACCCAAAAATTCCACATCGCATACCACCCCCAGTCAAGTGGTATCGTGGAGCGAATGAATCCGACCCGAAAAGCAACCCTCAGGAAAATGGTCCAACAAAACAGCACCACTTGGGATTCAGTCCTCCCTTTTGCACGAATGTTTTTGCGTAACACTGTTTCGACATCCACAGGATACACCCCACACACTCTCATGACCGGACGCTCCATGAAAGGCACAGAATTTTTATTAGGACTTGACTTGACCAGCCCCGAAGTGACGGCCCTCACACACGAGAACGCAGTGCAACAATTAGTTGAGAATGTAAAAACGGCTCAGCTAGCAGCCGCAGTAAAATTAGGCACCAGGAAGAAAGAGAGCAAGGCCTGTTTCGACAAGACAGTGCATGCAACTGAGTTTGAGGTAGGACAGCAGGTCATGCTCTCCATTTACAACCCCAGCACGTTCCTGTCACCTAAGTATTCTGGTCCGTACTCCGTAGCGGACAAAGTAAGCCCCTCCGTTTATAAGATTAAGTACCCCAACGGGAACACCACTTGGGATTCAGTCCTCCCTTTTGCGCTGATGTTTTTGAGAAATACTGTCTCAACATCCACATCCGTCTATAAAGTTAAGTACCCCAATGGAAAGACTGCGTGGTTCCATATTAACCAGCTTAAGGCATATGGCCCACAGTCCAACCACACACACCACATCATGCTCGACGCAGCAGACCACACCCCGCCCACAGCTAACGTATCCCTACCCTCCCCCAACACGCCCACCACATCCACGGACTCGCCCTTGACTCCATCCCCGACCTCCAGACTCCACCCCGGAACGCCCACAGACAGCAGCAGCAGCGACAGCGACTGTGACACAGGAAATAGCCACAGCACGCCTCCCTACTATCCCCATGCAACAGGACCCACACCCAGCGAATCTGACCACGATTCGAGTGATCCATTCCTCATTACTTTCCTCAACAAACCCCACCAAACACCACCGCCCTACGATGACGATTCCATCCCCACAGAACTAGACACCACCTTTTGGCACCGAGATAATTCATACAGGCTCGTCCGGAACGACGAGATGGACCCCAAATCACACCATGCAGCCCTATCAGCCCCTATACATTCGAGAGTATTGCATCCGGGAGAAGATGACGACTTTGAGTCTGACTCCCAAAACGAGAACCCCTTTACGACCCTGTTCGCAACTGATAACTGAGGTGTCCAGATGATGTTTTAAAAAGGAACCGCTTGGGAGAAACGGTGTCCTTTCTGATGGAACCTGCAGCATGTTGTTTAATGTTGTTTGTTACTGTTATTGTTATGTGTTGTATGTAAGATCGGAATTTTTTTTTCCACGGCCCCACGCCTTATTTTTCGGCCGAAACCGATGAGAACTTGCCAGCACGCTCATCGGCAGAAACCGCTGAGAGCTTGCCAGACCCCCGTTCATAACTGCTCTTCTGGTTCGAAGGAAGAACCTTTACGGCAACCCCCACGATGACTACATTTTTTGCCCGTTCTTGCCGGTTGCTCAGGCAGTGGAGAAACGGCATTGGTCTCCGCCCTGCCTGAGGATGCCCCTCTGGTCAGCTACGCTCAGGTAGAGCTCACACGGCATTGATCACCGTCTAACCCAGGGATTCCATCCAAATCTTACCCATCGCGGCCCTTACGCACCTCATTTCGACACTTTTGGCTCAAAAAGTTTTGTTTTGTTTTGTTTTCGGGCAACCCTTAGGTTGCCATCCCTATGCTATTTACATCCTCAAACATTTGGATGGTAAATTGCACAGCCTGCGAGACGGCTCGCACTGTTTCAGTATTTTTATGTGTGTCTTGTCCGGAATATTCGGTTTTAAAAAAAAAATTAGGGAGTCACACATGGAGACAAATTGTAAAGGGAGAATTGGCACTGAAAGGACAGACATACTAACGCACGAGATATTAAACCAAGATAGTAACAGACACTATGTTTGATCTCACAGAACCCCAGAAGCTCCAGGAAAAGAGACGAAATGGAAAGGAAGAGAAAAGAAAGAAGACAACAATGAAGACGGCATACGTGTTTTTTGTGATTGCAAATTGTACCCGGTTGCGTGCGAACGCGAACCCCCTGACCCCAAACCCCCCCAGCCATCAATGATTCACTTCCCCATAGCACACAGAACCCCGAGATAGTCTCCGATACACCAGCATGGTGTGATAAGCTCATAACGTGGTACTCCCTTTCCTACGTAGTCGAATCCCTATTAGTGTTGGCGATATTCTGCAGCATCGTGCAGACTATCCGCATGAGGAAATGGAGAAGGAGAGCCTACCGCACTCGCACGCCGGTATACAGGATAAGATACCCTATGTTCAGTTATCCCCAGGACCCCGAACCCGTTGATCTATAATAAAGGACATTCGTTTGCGTTCTTCTGTAAATAAGGAAATGGAAAGATTGTACAACCCTGTGCTTGACTGCCAAGCCAGGGAAAATGTAAATGCTGCTTTCATTTTGTATTGTTTAGGAAGTTAGTATGATTGAATGTTTGAGTGAGTGTAGTTTATTGAGGATAGTTAGAGGTACCATTTTTTAAATTTTGTAATGCATGTCCCTGTTTTGACAGCGCCAGTTAGAATGTTAGGTAAAAATTTTCTTGCATAGTTATGGCCAGTGTAGAGGCCATGGAGGAGTGCTCGCTGGGTCAGGAAGTGAAGACAACGCAGTTATGTGATCCTTCACGTTTCACGTTAGGATCACAAGGAGGGGGTGTAGCCACCTGAGTTGGCCACTTCCCGACTTAAAATGGAGAACCGCAAAGGCTGAAGGGAAATTCAGCCAACACAGGCAAAGATTAGCAAATACAGAAATCATGTATATTGGAACCTGCAAAACACCCAGACAGCACTGAAACCAGCAGCCATCTGCATAGTAATGCAGCAGCCATCTACATAGTTATGTGCGATCCCAAGGCACAATGGCAACAGTTAAGGTAAACAAAGCCAAGCCAGACTCCTCGGCGCCAGCAGGAGCCAAGACAAAGGAAGGCCAACAGACACGTAGGGACCGCCCAGCGATCAGGGAGCCGCTCCAGCATTGGAGAAATCGATCCAAGTGATCGGAAAGTAGTCCAATCACTTGGAACCAGGTTCGGGTTCCGCCCCGAAGGGCGGGAAGCCCCAGGGGACTATAAAGTAAAGCCCCCAAGTTCAAATCGTCCTTCTTTGGCAGGGTCACTCAGCAACTTGAACCAACCCTTGACAGTGACCTGTCTTGTTGCCGCCGAGCAAGTAAGTCTCAAGTCAACGCTCACTATGAGATAGGCGCTCCTAGCTACAAGTCCATACCAGCTTTTGAATCCTGCAGACTCAGGACCTGAACGAAAGGCGATTTGTTCCCCTGACCTGGTGGGCCAGTCCGAAGCTAAGCCTTTTAGTGACAGGAATAGCCTAGAAAGTAGAGTTTATGCATGAGTAGCGATTGACTGTGTATAATAAATGTGTTTTTATTTGAATCTTACTAATTGGTGTGTTGAGTTATTGATCATTACTTGAACTTGAACCTCGTGGCGGTATCATAAAGATACCTGGCGACTCTAGAGCAAAGGTTAAACATAGCAAATTACGATTTAAGAGCCAACCAAAAGTTAGCAACAAATGTTAGTAATAAATAACTTTGTTTATAAAATAAAGTCTAAAGTTCTTTGTTCACATCAGCTCAATCAAAGAACATTACATCCTCTACTTTACAAAACTCATAAATAATCGTGGATATAACAAACTCAAACCTGACAACATTTGATTAATGGACTTCAATGCAAAATGTAGATCTTTCACTTTTACTCTGTCAATTAAGAGCACTTTGCAACGTATTGTAATTATTTTTACACTGAAATTTTCATAATTGTGCAATCCTTTTATTACTTCATTTTAATTTTACTGCTTGTCTACAACTATGGAATGAATTACGACACTTTGTTTCCTTTTCGACTGTTATCTGCCGCCAGGGCTTTTCAGTAACTATCTTTACATCTGCGCTGGTTCTGTAGATCGGGGCTCTTTATAAATAGACACCCAAGAATTTTTTTAACAATGTGATGGGGGTTTCTGCCTCTTTCCACCCTTTCGACCGCGAGTTCCTCGCCTTCTGGATGAAAGAATATTTCTTCAACTCCCCTCCAATCCCTCGAGCACCTATTTTTGAATCTATAGCCCCCAATTTTTGACACCTCCCCTCAGGTAACCAGACCGTCCCTGTTTATTCCATCCAGGCCCCGTGTCTGCATATCCAGCCCTTAATTAGTACAGCACAGGGAGGGGCGATAGCACAGTGGTCAGCACTGCTGCCTCGCAGCGTTCGATTCCGACCTCGGGTGACTGACTGTGTGGAGTTTGTACTTTCCGCCCGTCTCTGCGTGGGTTTCCTCCGGGTGCTCCGTTTTCCTCCCACAGTCCAAAGATGTGCAGGTTAGGTGGATTGGCCGCGCTAAATTGTTCCTTAGTGTCCAAAGATGTGTGGGTTAGGTGGGGTTACAGAGATAGGACCAGGGAGTGGGCCTAGGTGTTGCTCTTTCGGCGATGCAGGCTTGATGGACTGAATGGCCTCCTTCTGCACTGTAGGGATCCTATGGATTCTATGCCTTAATTTACCACATCCTCGCTAACCTTGGCAGCCTTGATGCTGTTCCAAACTGGAGACATCCATCAACCGGGAAATACTGGGCAGCTTTCTTACCTGGTGAGCTCCAGGGGGCATCTGTCGTCAGAAACCGCACAGTTACACATCATCTCCTTCAAGGCGTTGATGGGTCGAGCCAGCAGCATGACATTCGGGAGGTTAAAGTTCGGGCTTGTGGAGGTCACGCCCACGGTCACCACGGTTACCTGGTTGTGGATGTTTAGGACTTCCCCTTTCTTCGTAACCTGCAAGAGAGAGCAAACCAGTGAACCCAAAGCTCACCCCAGTGCATAGCAAGGAAGCCTCCCTAATTTTAATGGCTCCGCCACGGTGGCCACGCGTGCCTTCAACCACCTGGACCCTCCGCTCTGGAATACCCTTCCTGGCCCCTCTCCCCGTCCACCTTTCCAATTCTCTTCCCACATCTAGTGGGGCACCTAAGGCAGACTTTTGTCTGTTTCGATAGCTAGTTATTCCCAGAAAAAGGCCGCTAATCTGTCGCCAGAGGCTCCACTGCACATCAAGCGTGGTCGACCAGGAGTCTCTCCCGCTCTTCCTGCCAGCCACTCGCGTGTTGGGAAGGGTTTTTGCAGGTTGACACCCAACCTGTTTTGACCGGGTTTTGAACACCCCTTCCTTGGACACCAAGTCCTGGGGAGGGACTCAAACCCGGAGCTTCCGGTTCAGGGGCAGGGGCGCTAACCCACTGCCCCACAAGAGCCCCCCCGCCATCCCCCCCCCCCCTTCCTCTTTTAAGGAACTCCTTCAAATTTCTTTGATTAAGCCTTTGGTCATCTGCCTTCCTCAATCATGTGTCATATTTGGCTTTACAACGCTCCTGCGAGGCCTTGGGACATTGCATTCCGCTAAAGGCGCCATACAAATACAGGTTGTTGTTGAAACTTTTCATCCTGCCCCTGTCAGCACAAATGCAAGAAAGCCAAATCGCAAACAAATCACGCCAATTTATACTACAGGAGAAAGGGCGTTGATTGGTTGGCAAGTCGGCTCCAATTGGCCGATCTGCTCATAGCCACGCTAGCAACCAACTTCAGATAATCAGACAAATTCGTAGCGTGGTTCATTTACACTTGCTTGGAGTGACAGGGACCTATTCCCTGCAAACAAAAGGAATATGTTCAAGCCTTGCGCATTTTTCTGAATTACCCGGGAGCTTGAGGAGCCCGCGGTTTTCCCGGTGCTTTCTCCATGGCAACACCTCAACCAATCAGGATGGACTTACCATTTGTATTTTTCTGGCCCGATCCCCGGAGGGCTATCACCGGAATCTCGGATCCGGACATCGTCTGTCTGTGCGGATGCCTCTGTGTCCACACCGGAGCCAGGATCATGTTCAATCCACTGGTCCAGTCGATGGGTCTGGGTGGTGGGGTACCCTGGCTGAGGGACGGGTCGTGGCATGGTGGAGACATCAATGTCGCTGGTTGGGTGTCGTGTAGCACGTGCTCCGGCTTCTTGAGGTGGTCCATATGTTTTTTTTCCCTTGCCCCATGTCTGTATAGGAGATGGGCTCCGCTCTCACTCGAACACGACCCCAGTGAGCCAGAGTCTTTTACATTATGGGCGTAGACTGTGCCCCCCCCCCCCTAGATTTAAACTACCGCCCTGGCGCCCGACGGTCATGGTTCTGTTTCCGTGCTTCCTTCCGCACCTCCATTTTCCCACCCAGGTCCGGGAAAGTCTGCCGGCCTTCAGCGGTCCTGCTATTGCTACCCCTCTCGTCACGTGTGGCGTCGTCCAGTAGCTAAAGAGGAAACGGGACAGTCGCGTGTCCATGGAGTGTGCGGTCTCTTGTGAACGCGTGGACCACCCTTTCCGCCAGGCCGAGGGAGGAGGGATGGTACGGGGCGGCTCTGATGTGCTGGATGCCGTTCCGTTTAGTGAATGTGGCGGGCTCCTCGCTCGTGAGCAGCGACCCGTCGTCCATCACCAGGGATTCCATGGGTACGGAACGAGCACCTCAGCTTCTCGATGGTGGCCTTTGACGTCATCGAGGTCATTGCGAGTGGGCGCCCACGATAATGAGGAACCTGTGGACCCCGTGAAAAGCCCCGCGAAGTCAGCCTGCTCACCCATGGACGTCCTGGCCATTCCCAGGATGATGGGTGGCCACCGGCGTGTTTGGTGCTCCCAACACTCCGGACAACTGCCTACGACCCGCTCTCTGTCACCATCGATGCCAGACCGGCAGACATAGCTCCGAGGCAGCATCTTCATCCTTGAGGCCCCCGGGTGACCACTGTGGAAATCCCTCAGGAGGGACTCCTTCCCTGTGGTGGGATGGCACACAAGCTCCCCACAGTATGAAACCATCTTCCACGCTTAGCTCCTGGAGTTTCTAGGCATACGGCTGTAGAGGGTCCTCTCTAATCCACCAGTTAAGAGCATGTGGTGGAGCTTTGCCAGTTTAGGATCTCACTTGTTACAGACGCCTGGTCAGCCCTCAACCACAGCTAAGATACTGAACTAGACGCTTTTAAGTTTTAATGCGTTGCGGAAAGATCAATTCATTCCAAGAGTGATAACATAAGATATAGGGCTTGGTTAGTTTATAAAGAAATGTTAGTAAAACAAAACAAAAGAAAACAATATTTAAACTTTTGCTTCAGCCAACACTAACAGATTACATGCAGTTTCTTAACCTTAACACACGAGTTTACATTAAACCACACTGCACATGAAAATGAAGCTCTTGTTCCACTATCACAGATAAACTAAGGCGATGCTTGCATTTATGAAATAATATACTTTCTGTCAGGGTCATTTGGCCAGAATCCTTTTCCAAAGCCTGCCTCCGTGGCAACTTTCAAGATCGCCCTGTCAATATCCCCAGCCTTCTTTTCTGTAACTGTTCAAAACAGCATTTCTTTCCTCTCTCGCTCTTTCTCTCTCTAAGCTCCACCCAGCCCCTCAAATAAAGGTTCTCCCCCTGAGGTGACCAGACTTGAATCCATTATCTTGATTTGGCAGTCTGGTTTTCCACTCCCGTTTCTACGAGTGAACAGAGCCATACCATACATATGCAACCAACCCTCCATTGATGGACACAAATCGGGCTCCAGACTCTGTGATGGGTTAATGGCTTCCCAAACAAGGTTGTCTCGAATGACAATGGATCTGGAGTGGATCATCCTGGCTGCACTGGGGGATCCTGTGTATTCCCACTACCGAGGTTAAGTCTAAATGGGACAAGGTAACTCAGGCTGTGGGCATAGCCCTCTGACTTGGCCGGGCTAATAGTCTTTTCCTTCCGTCTGTTTAACCCCTAAATTGTCTGCGACATCTTGGGTCCCATTTCTGGACTCAAGGTCCTACCTAATATCTCACTATCATGACCGGCTGAGTCCATGTTCGGCCAGCCGCCACTGCCAGTATCGATAAAATTAAGTGTTATTACCACTTCATATGCCACTGGTGGGGGCGGGGAACTCACAGGCACCAGGAGACGATGAAAGGTATCAGTGTGGGGTATGTGCGTACCCGGACGGTATTGGAATGAAGACGTGTATGCAGTGAGCAGAAATGCCAAACGCTGAATCCGGGTTGCTTCAGTGGGTGGAATCTCTTTGTCCTCCCCCCCGCCCCCAGCAGAGGCTTGTGATTGGTTGCTATGGAGAAATGCCACCCGTTGATGTATTGATGGAATTCCTTTACCCCAAATATCACCAAGCCTTCCTTCTTTATTTGGGCATAACCTAGTTCCGCGTCTGCCGGGGTACTTGAAGCACGAACAGTAGGGCGCTCCATGCCGTCATCCCATCTGTGTGCCAGTACCACCCCGCTGGCATAGGAGATGGCATCGGACCTTAGGACTAGTGGTCGAGCTGGGTCATACTGAACGAGGAGTACGATAGGCGCTGTTTCACCCCGCCGAATGCTTCATCCTGGAAGACACCCCAAGCGCCCACTTCTGATCCTTCTGTAACAGTATACGGAGGGGCGCCAATAGGGTGGCCACGTTGGAGGTGAACTTCCCATCATAATTCACCAGGCCTAAAAATAACAGGAGTTCAGGGGGCAGCACGGTAGCATAGTGGTTAGCACAGTTGCTTCACAGCGCCAGGGTCCCAGGTTCGATTCCCGGCTTGGGTCACTGTCTGTGCGGAGTCTGCACGTTCTCCCCGTGTCTGCGTGGGTTTCCTCCGGGTGCTCCGGTTTCCTCCCACAGTCCAAAGATGTGCAGGTTCGGTGGATTGGCCGCGCTAAATTGCCCTTAGTGTCCAAATAGGTTGGGTGGGGTTACTGGGTTACGGGGATAGGTGGGGTGCTCTTTCCAAGGGCCGGTGCAGAATCGATGGGTCAAATGGTCTCCTTTTGCACCGTACATTCTATGATTCCTCGGCGTTGGGGCCCTTTGTATGGCCTGAGCTTTCTCTTGCACTGGGTGTGGGCAGTCCCTGCCCACCCTGTACCCCGAGCAAGTCACCACTTGTTCCTCTTCCGCCAGTTGCCCACTGGAGGATAGCGTCTGAGCACTTCCTGAAGATTGTCCACGTGCTCTTTATCGGTGGCATCCGTGATGAGCAGGTCGTCGGAAGATACATCTACCTTCAGCAGACCCTGAAGACCACCCTCCATTACTCGCTGGGCGATTGCCGGGATAAAGGAGGCCCTGAATGGGAGGCGGGCGTACTCAAATAACCCTCTATGGGTGTTTGCAGTTGCGAATTTTCTGGGTGCTGAGTCCAGCTCCACAGGCACGGCTCACATCGAGTTCCGTAAAGAAACGCCTTCCAGCCAGGTTCGCGTTCACATCTTGAACCCTGGGCATCGGGTAACGGTGCAGGTGCGAAGCCCTCTTTACCGTGAGCTTGCAGTTCCCGGAGAGCCGGTTACCGGGACAACGGGTGCGGCCCACTCCTTAAGTTGTCCTGGCCGTATCAGCCAGAGATCCTTCAGGCGCTGCCGTTCTGTGTCAATTTTGGCAAGCAAGGCGAAGGGAACAGGCTTTGCCCTACAGTATCTGTGTTGAGCCTTTGTGTCCACACAGATAGGAGCCTTGTCCCCATTATCCTGCCCAGATTCTCTGGGAACACTTCAGGCTATTTGCCCATGACATCATATAAATTCCCGGTGTCCATCCGAAAAATCTGTTGCCAGTTAAGACGGAGGACTCACGACCAGTCACAGCCCCGGCAGATTGGGTTCTGGCCACGACCAAGGGAAGCCGGACCGATTCGTGTCTGTGTATCACCAGAGTCACCGTGGCCCTCACGATGCCCAGCGGTTCACCGGTATAGGTTGCCAGCCTCACCTTGGTGTCCCGCAGTGCCAGCGGTAAGATCCCTGCACAAAGCCGGAGGAAGGTCTGTCGGTCCAAAATGGCGGCGGCAGCTCACGTGTCCATCTCCATCACCAGTGGATGCCCGTTCACCTGTAATGTGACCCTGATCGGCGCCACCTTCGAGGTTCAGCTGCATCACACTGTCATCTTGTGGAGGGGCCACGTTCAAGACCCTGGCTTGTGGCGACCTTGGCGGCTGCCCTGGACGGCATTCTCCTCGCTGGTTCTGACCATCACGCACAATCTGGCAATGTGGCCGGCTCTCCCTTCGGCCTCGGGGGGAGGTATTCAGCAGGTCTGCAGTGGCTCCCGGCTACAGATCAGGGTTGCCGCTTGGGAGGTGATCCGGTCAGTGTGGCACTGTCCGGTAATGCTGCGGGAGTCCGACACAGAGGGCAGTCCATAGTCCACGGACTCCTGAAGCTCTTGCACCCCTTTCGCTGCATTTTCACGGGGTGATGACAGCACGATTGCCCGCTACAAGTCTAACATGGGCTCCGCCAACAGCTTCCGTTGTGTGGCCGTGTTGCTTATTCCACAAACCCGCCTGTCCCTCACCATCTCCGAGAGGGATGACCCGAACTCAAAGTGCCACGTCTGCCCCCTCTGGCAGGTCAAAATGTGAGTGACCGACTCACGGAGACCACACAGCCATGTTGAACCGATAACATTGCACTATAACGGAATGTTTCCGATCATAATGTTCATCCACTAGTGCAACCAACTCGTCGAACGATTTGGAACCCTGTGAAGTTGGATAACTGAGACTCTGTATAATTACAAAAGTTGGGGCCCCACAGGCCATCAGGAGGATCACGTTTTAACGGTCTTCCCCCAAGATACCATTGGCCTGAAAAAAGTATTTCAGACGCCCTGCATATTGGTTCCAAACTTCCAGGCCTGTGACGAACGCCTCGAGTTTACCAAATAGCAGAATATTCAAATGTTATATCATCACGTTCCTGTACGTTGGTCATCCAGGGTGGCTGGGCATTTCGACAAGTCTCATTTGTCCTCGTCGCCAGGTTAATGTTCGAGGACGCCATCGGTAGAAAGCAAAGATTTATTTCAGCTATTTACAATAATGTTCCCGTGGCAGTAACTCCAACATCACAGTACACCCAACTGCCCGTTCCCTGCTCGGGGGGTCTTTTATATTCAAGCTCTAACGAGCCCAAGCTGGGTGGCCTCCGCCCCCTCTCAGCTCCCCCCCCCCCCCCCCCCCCCGCTATCTCCGAGGAAGCTCATACTCCATGAGCTCCACAGGGAGATTGATCATGGCTCCCCCATGGGCCTTGGGTGGGTTATGCCAGTTTGACATTTGGCACTCTTTCATTTGTCCTGATGAGTGCAAGACGAAAAGCTTCGGCAGCATGTCCCTTTTTCCGACGTGAGTGTGAGCGAACTCACTGAAGTGTTTAAGCTGAATAAAGGATGTGATGAAATCAACTGTTTTCTCTGTGGAATGGGAGAGAAGGTGGGCTGGAGGCTGGTGAGGGAGGCGCGGGGGGGGGGGGGGGGGGGAGCAGTGGTGTCCAGGACAAGGGGACTGACGTGCCCCCAAAAGGTACTGAGCCGGGGAATTCGCTGAAAAATTCCCAAGTTGAGTTTGATGGGTTTTCGTTGGGTTAAGTGGTATTAATGGTTGGAGAACAAGAGTCAAGAGAGGTTTCAACCTCCTCTTGTTCATCTGCTCCTCGATCAAAGCAAACTTGTCAGGGATATCTGGGCACTGGGGAAGGTGCAAAACAAAAGATTTATAAGGCTATATCCGAGCGGGGAGATTATAACCATCGGGAAAGATCGAGCAGACTAGGGCTCTGTATTCCTGAGAGGAAAAGGAACGACCTTTAAGATCATGAAGGGGTTCAATAGGGTGCAGGCAGGTTCCTATTCTTGGGAGGATTATTAATAGAGGCGCGAAGTCTATGAATACAAAGTGACGAATAAAGCTAAAAGCATCTTCAGGGGAAATCTATTTTAACAAAGGGACTGGTTGGAATGTGGGATTTGTTACGGCTTGGAGTACTTGAGGCGAATAACAGACAGAGATTTAGGGAGAAGCGAGGGAAGTACATGAGGGAGAAAGGTTTGGTAGGGAGGGCGGGATAAGGAGTTTAACGTAGAGCCTACTTGACAGACGGGCCAGTTGGCCTGTTTCTGTGACAAAACCTGAAGGTGCTGGAAAAACCCAGCAGGTCCGTCAGCATCTGTGGAGAGAGGAACAGAGTTCACGGCCCGGGATTTCTCCCCTCCCCACCTCCTCCTCCACCATTTTGTCCGACAGTGGAGGTGGTGGGGGCGACGTGCCATTGGCCGCAGGTGGAATCCTCCAGTCCCGCCCAAGTCGATGGCCATTCGAGTTGCACGTTGGCCACGCCGTTGGGGGGAACCTGCCGCGGGAGGGTGAGTGGGGGAGTGTCACCTCCGACGAAACCGGAAGATCCTCGAGGCGGGAAGGGCCGGAGTATCCCATCCAATATTCGGAGTCCGTGTGGCTCTACTCTGAGCTAAAGAGGAGAAATGTGATGGATGTTGTCCTGTTTAAGAGGGGGTGAAGCAGGGATGCCAAATAGGTTACTGATAGGACTGAGCTCAGGAGATACTTGATAAAAATGTTATGGACACAAGACAAAGGGATACGTTTTTCAGACTGGCCTGTAACTCCACCATTGCAGTCCCCGTTGGGCACCCAACTCTCCGGTCCCTGCTCGGGGCGGCTTATATATTCATCTCTGACGAGCCCTATCCGGGTGGCCTCCACCTCCCACCCGCCCCCCCACCCCACGCCCCACTACCTAGGAAACTCATACTCCGTGAGCTCCACAGGGGGATTGATCATGGATCCCCCGTGGGCCTTGTGTGGGTTATGACAGTTTGAAATTTGGCACTCTTGCATGTGTCCTGATGAGTGCAAGACGCAAAGCTTCGGCAGCATGTCTCTTTTGCTCGACGCGAGTGTGAATGAACTCACAGGCGGGTGCAACCAGAAGGTTCCGCCGAATGGGACTGTCAGTGGTGGTGTTAAAGACTAAAGAAGGCGCTGACAGCAGCATAAAGGTAAGGCAGCGGGATGTGTTAACGGCAGAACAAGGGTCGGCGCTCTGTGAGGGGAAAGCTTAAGAGCAAGCGGCAGGCGGCCTTGTGGGGGGAAAGGGGGACTCTGTACCCGTGCTGTAAATCCTACGCGGCCACCTCAATGGTGGTTAGCCTCCGGCAGTTAACTTCCCCTTACCTGAACAAAGTCGCTCTCGAAAATGGGCGCATACTTGAAGGGGTCGTATTCACCGTAGAAGAGATGCTGCTGGAGAGCCCCTGGTGTGGGGGTTTCGGTGCAGACATGTGACTTGGCGAGGGGGCTGCAAAGGTGCGGAGTTTCACTGTCCGGTGCGACCATCTTCCTTCCTCACCCCTGAACAGGAGATGAAAATGAAAAGGATTTTTAAAAAAGAAATTCCCGTAAACAGACAGCGAGAAGGGGAAATAAAAAACAAAACGAAAACGGCAGTGAAGGCTGAAAATATTCAGCAGGCCGGGCAGCATCTGGGGAGAGAGAGAAACAAAGTTCACGTGCAGGGTCGTTGAAAAATCAATTCTCTGTTACTCTCTCCAAAGTTGCTGCCTCGTCCGTTCAGTATTTAAGCGTTGACACTTTTTATTTCAGATTTATGGCGCCGTTTGCTTTTGGCGTGGCTAAGACTAAGAGTAACTTAGTCAGTTATGTCTTTCCAACACAAGTCTCATCACCCTGCCATTGGATTCTGCTCTGGATTATCTCACGTGTAAGATTCTCGAATCGCATATCCGGGGCTGTAGATGTCGAATTCCTTAAGCAGCAAAAGCAGAAAACCTGGGCGGCAGGGTAGCACAGTGGTTAGCACTGTTGCTTCACAGCGCCAGGGACCCGGGTTCGATTCCCGGCTTGGGTCACTGTCTGTGTGGAGTCTGCACGCTCTCCCCGTGTCTGCGTGGGTTTCCTCCGGGCGCTCCGGTTTCCTCCCACAAGCCCCGAAAGACGGGCTTGTTGGGTGAATTGGACATTCTGAATTCTCCCTCCGTGTTCCCGAACAGGCGCCGCAGTGTGGCGACTAGGGACTTTCACAGTAACTTCATTGCGGTGTTAATGTAAGCCTACTTGTGACACTAATAAAGATTATTAAATGCTGGACAATTTCAGCAGGTCCGACAGCATCTGCGGAGAGAGGACAGAGCTAACGTTTCCATTCTGGATGACTCTTTGTCAAAGTTGAAGAGAGCTGGAAATAGAGTCAGTTTTATGCTGTTGTAAGTGAGGGGCGGGGGGTGGTGGGGGACATGGAGCTGGGGAGTTGGATAGAGTGCCAGCGATAGGTGGAGATTGACAAAGATGATGACACGGTAGCATTGTGGATAGCACAATTGCTTCACAGCTCCAGGGTCCCAGGTTCGATTCCGGCTTGGGTCACTGTCTGTGCGGAGTCTGCACATCCTCCCAGTGTGTGCGTGGGTTTCCTCCGGGTGCTCCGGTTTCCTCCCACAGTCCAAAGATGTGCAGGTTAGGTGGATTGGCCGCGATAAATTGCCCTCAGTGTCCAAAATTGCCCTTAGTGTTGGGTAGGGTTACTGGGTTATGGGGATAGGGTGGAGGTGTTAACCTTGGGTAGGGTGCTCTTTCCAAGAGCCGGTGCAGGCTCGATGGGCCGAATGGCCTCCTTCTGCACTGTAAATTCTATGATAACAAGTTATGAGCTGGAAGACACGTCTTGTACTAGTGGTGGAGGCAGATTCAATAACCTCTTTCAAATACATGATTGGAGGAAGTTTATGGGCAAAGAGCAGGAGAGAGTGGTACCAATCAGGCAATCCTTTCAATTTTTTGTTATTTATTTTTCCAATTAAGGGGCAATTTAGCGTGGCCAATCCACCTACCCTACACATATTTAGGTTGTGGAGGCGAAACCCACGCAGACACGGGGAGAATGAGCAAACTCCACACGGACAGTGACCCAGAGCTGGGATCGAACCTGGGACCTCGGCGCCATGAGGCAGCGGCGCTAACCCACTGGGCAACCCTTTCACAGGGCAGACACAGGCACGATGGGCCGAACAGCCTCCTTCGCTGTAGGACGCGGTGACAAATCTGCAAGACATTTTAAACCGGGTGGGTCCCAGGTTCGATTCCGGCTTGGGTCACTGTCTGTGCGGAGTCTGCACATCCTCCCAGTGTGTGTGTGGGTTTCCTCCGGGTGCTCCGGTTTCCTCCCACAGTCCAAAGATGTGCAGGTTAGGTGGATTGGCCATGATAAATTGCCCTTAGTGTCCAAAATTTTCCCTTAGTGTTGGGTGGGGTTACTGGGTTATGGGGATAGGGTGGAGGTGTTGACCTTGGCTGGGGTGCTCTTTTAAAGAGCCAGTGCAGACACGATGGGCCGAATGGCCTCCTTCTGCACTGTAAATTCTATGATAATCTATGAAAAAGACAAAGGGAATATAAATGGTGATGGTAATGACGAAGAAGGGTGCTGACAGTGGCGCATTAAGAGATCAGAATGTGCTAATGGCAGAACAGTAAGCAGTGTGTCAAAGGGCAACATGGAATAGGGAACAGATAGCCCAAGTAGGGTGGGATGGAGGAAGGGGGGGGGTTCAATGGTGAGGGAGAAACGGATCGATGGAAGAAATTAAAGTAAATTGATAGAAATAAAAATGTGGTGAAGGTGGAGGAGAGAGTTCACAGTCTGAAGTTGTTGAACTCTATGTTAAGTCCGGAAGGCTGTAAGGTGCCTGATCGGAAGATGAGCTGCTGTTCCTCCAGTTTGCGCTGGGCTTCACTGGAACATTGCAGCAGGTCAAAGACGGACATGTGGACGTGGGAAATGGCAGCGACAGGGGAGTTTGGGTGCTGCTTGCGGACGGACCGACGGTGTTCTACAAAGCGGTCGCCCAGTCTGCGTTTAGTCTCTCCTTTCGAGGAGGTTCCTTGCGGAATTCTTTACAATAAAAAGGAAAAGAAGGCTTGCATTTTATAGCGTCACTTATGGCGACTGGACTTCTCGCAACACTTTACAGTCAACAAATAACTTTTTGGGGGGAAGCAGAGTTCAAGTCCCACTCCAGGACTTGGTGGCCATAGAAGGTCAGTTCGTAATGTGGCCAAACAGGTTTGATTATCGGCCTTTAAGTCCCTCCTATACACCTGATGACAGACGGTAAAAGTGAGAGTTGCCTGGTCAGCCAGGCAGCAGGTGGCAACAGCAAACCACTGCTTAACTTTGCCAGACGTCACCATGGACCAATCCAATGGAAACTCTGGTCGGCAACGCCCTTTTAGGGCATGATATCGGGAGGAGGAGTCAATGTTGTCACTGCGGCCATTCTGCCACAAATCAATCGCCCACAAACGGCAATGTGATAGCGGTCAGTTTGTGTTTCCTGATGTTGACTGAGGGATCGATATCGGCCAACAACCCCTGCTCGTTTTCCAAAATGGCGCCGTGGGATCTTATATGTCCACGCGACAGGGCCTCAGTCTAAAGTCTCATCAGAAAGGAGCACCTCCGACAGTACAGCACTCCTTCAGTACTGTCGACTTAGATTTCTGAGTCAGGTTCTCGGACTGGAACTAGAACACAAAATCTTACAAATCGGAATCATGGGAGCTGCCAAAGTGAGCTCCCACTTGACCATGACAAAGCATTCTCCTGGTGGGTAGCGCCAAGTCTAAAGTCATTTAAAAAAATTCATCACTTACGGGATGTAAACGGGATGTCGCTGGTTAGGCCCAGCATTTATTGCCCACCCCATAGCTGCCCTGGAGAAGGCGGGGGTGAGCTGCATGCGACAGCACCTCAGTCTCACAGCGCCTGGGGCCTGGGTTTGATTCTGATCTTGGGAGACTCTGTGTGTGTGTGCGCGCAGTTTGCAAGCTCTCACTTCCGGTGGCAGTATGTAGGGGGAAGACATGCACAAGGTGGCAACTGCTAGGGTACTGTATTTCTAGCCCTTTTCGCCCTGTTGCTGGGGGAGAGGGTTACGGTTGCATGTGTTTTTGACTATGTATTGTGCTCTATGTACATTGAAGCATGAAGCATTTGTTTTATATTATTTAATTATGTTATTTTGTTATCATGAAAAATTTCTTAATAAAAATATTTTAAAAAATTAGTTTGCAAGTTTCACCAGGCATGCATTGGACATGCTCAATTACCCCTTAGTGTCCAAAAGGTTAAGCGGCATTATGGGGCTATGGTCATAGGTCGTGGATGTGGGCCTAGGTAGGATGCTCTTTCAGAGGGTCGGCGCAGACTTGATGGGCCGAATGGCCTCCGTCTGCACTGTAGCGATTCTATTATTCTATGAGGCCCTTCGAGTCTGCTCCACCATTCATTATGATCATAGCTGATCATCCAACTCGGTAACCTGTTCCCACTCCCCCCCTCGCATATCCTTTGACCCCTTTCGCCCCACGAGCTATACCTAACTCCTTTTCGAAAATAAACGGGTATCCAAATTGGAACAGAAAACCGAGACGGGTGCGTTTAACCGGTGCGCGCAGTGCCGGGAAACACCATGCTATCTAATGGGACTCTGTTGAGTGAATTCCTCGCCTAGGCAGCACTTAGTCCCGTCTCCTGCACTGAGGAGCTCCGCTCGCCATTTAGAAATGGGGTGCCGATCTCTCGACCCCCCTGACACGACCCCCGAACCTCCCCAAAGCCCTAACTCACCTATAAGGGCGTCCTCGGGGCCCCTGCACCCTACCCCACACCACAGGACACCCATGGGCCCGTTCCCCGGCGTGGGAAAAATGCAAGCCTGGCACCTTGACGCTGCCAGCCTGGGACCCTGGCAGTGCCAGTTGACGGTGCCACTGGGACACCGTGGCACTGCCCAGCAGTGCCAGGCTGCCACCCTGCCCAGGGCGCAACCACCTGTGGGCTCCCATCTTCTGGGAGACCCTCCACGAGTGCCGTTCCACCTGGTCCCTGTTTGTGGAGACCAGAACTGAACGGCGCTCGTCCGAGGTCCCGAGGCAAAGGGGTTAGATACCAATGCCTCGGGTTGATTAGGGGATATTAGATTGAAGCTAGCTGTCTCACTCTAATATGCAGCTTTGCAAAATACACGTTTGATCTCATGAGGCGTATCAAGCCAGGTAGATCCCGGAACAGGGATCTCTGGCCATCTACCAGCTGTGCCGCATTTTGGGTGCAACGCGGCTGGTAGATGACGCCCAAAATGTTTTGGCCTCGACCGCTTTCTGTGCTAGCAAATTCCACGGACTCTCTGGGTGAAGAGATTTCTCCTCATCTCTGTCCTAAATGGTCTACCCTGTATCCTCAGACTGTGACCCCGGGTTCTGGCCTCCCGTCGCCATCGGGAACATCTTTCCTGCACCTACCCTGTCCCAGTCCTGTTAGAATTTTACAGGTTTCACCTTGCAAGCTTGGCAACGAAACAGAGCACATCAAAGTTGTCCTGCGGGACAATGGCTGCCCTCGGCCTGAACACTGTTCTCATTGTGTTGCAGCAACTCTCCAGTGGCCAAAGGCTGATGGTTCCACCATCAATAAGATGCATTTGGGTCAGTGTCAGCCATCCAGTTTAGTATTTTATTTATGTTTAGCTTTCTTGAACTGCTGCAATCTATGAGGTGTAGGTACACCCAGAGTGCTGTTAGGGAGGGAGCGATTTCCAGGATTTTGACCCAGCGACAGTGAGGGTGGTGAGTGAGTTGGGGGGAACCTCCAGGTGGTGGGGTTCCAAGGCATCTGCTGCTTTTGTCTTTCTACATGGTAGTGGTCAGGGTGCTGTCTGAGGAGCCTTGGTGAGTTCATAGAATCATAGAATTTACAGTGCAGAAGGAGGCCATTCGGCCCATCGAGTCTGCACCGGCTCTTAGAAAGAGCACCACACCCAAGGTCCACACCTCCACCCTATCCCCATAATCCAGTAACCCCACCCTACACTAAGGGCAATTCTGGACACTATGGGCAATTTAGCATGGCCAATCCATCTAACCTGCACATCTTTGGACTGTGGGAGGAAACCGAAGCACCCGGAGGAAACCCACACACACACGGGGAGGACGTGCAGACTCCGCACAGACAGTGACCCAAGCCGGGAATCGAACCTGGGACCCTGGAGCTGTGAAGCAATTGTGCTATCCACAATGCTACCGTGCTGCCCTTGTGCATCTTGTAGATGGTACTTCATGGCTGTGCTGTACGTTGGTGATGGAGGGAGTGAATGTTTGTGAATGGGGCACCAATCAAGCGGGGCTGCTTTGTCCTGGGTGGTGTCGAGGTTCTCGAGTGTTGTTAGAGACGCACTCATCCAGGCAAGTGGAGAGTATTCCATCACACTCCTGACTTGTGTCTTGATGATGGTGGGCAGGCTTTGGGAGGTCACGAGGTGAGTTACTCACCGCAAGATTCCTAGCTTTTGATCTGCTCCTGTAGCCGCAGTATTTATATGGCTAGTCCAGTTCAGGGGCGAAATTCTCCAGTATCGGTGTGATGTCCGCCGACTGGCGCCCAAAACGGCGCAAATCAGTCGGGCATCGCGCCGCCCCAAAGGTGCGGAATGCTCCGCATCTTGGGGGGCCGAGCCCCAACCTTAAGGGGCTAGGCCCACGCCGGACTAATTTCCGCCCTGCCAGCTGGCGGAAAAGGCCTTTGGGGCCCCGCCAGCTGGCGCGGAAATGACATCTCCGGGCGACGCATGCGCGGGAGCGTTAGCGGCCGGTGACGGCATTCCCGCGCATGCGCAGTGGAGGGAGTCTCTTCCGCCTCCGCCATGGTGGAGACCGTGGCGAAGGCAGAAGGAAAAGAGTGCCCCCATGGCACAGGCCCGCCCGCGGATCGGTGGGCCCCGATCGCGGACCAGGCCACCGTGGGGGCACCCCCCGGGGCCAGATCGCCCCACGCACGCCCCGAGGACCCCGGAGCCCGCCTGCACCGCCTTGTCCCGCCGGTAAGAGAGGTGGTTTAATCTACGCCGGCGGGACAGGCATTTTAGCAGCGGGACTTCGGCCCATCCGGGCCGGAGAATCGCGGGGGGGGGCCACCAACCGGCGCGGCGCGATTACTGCCCCCGCCGAATATCCGGTGCCGGAGAATTCGGCAACCAGCGGGGGCGGGATTCACGCCAGACCCCGGCGATTCTCCGACCCGGCGGGGGTCGGAGAATCTCGCCCCAGTTTCTGGTCAATGGTAACCCCCTTCTGTTTGAGATGGGGCGGCAGGGGCAGGGGGCAAACACCAATGGTCCCAATGGTTACTCCAATGGGACATGATGTTTGAGAGTGATATTCCTATCAGGAATTAAGGAAATCTAGGCAGAGTTACACATTCTCCCCAGGCACCAAAAAACCTACGGCAAAATCCAACAAGCACACTACCGAGGATCTGGAAATCTGGAATACAAACAGAGAATTCTGGATAAACCCAGCGGTAGCTGTGGAGGGAGGCAACAGGGCTAAGGTTTCAGATCAAAGACACACCATCAGAACTGGAAAAATGTGAGAGATGTAAGAGGATTCTCTTAAGGTTAATGTGCAGGTACAGTCGGCAGTTAAGAAGGCAAATGCAATGTTAGCATTCATGTCGAGTGGGCTAGAATACAAGACCAGGGATGCACTTCTGAGGCTGTATAAGGCTCTGGTCAGATCCCATTTGGAGTATTGTGAGTAGTTTTGGGCCCCGTATCTAAGGAAGGATGTGCTGGCCTTGGAAAGGGTCCAGAGGAGGTTCACAAGAATGATCCCTGGAATGAAGAGCTTGTCGTATGAGGAACGTTTGAGGATTCTGGGTCTGTACTCGTCGGAGTTCAGAAGGATGAGGGGGGATCTTATTGAAACTTACAGGATACTGCGAGGCCTGGATAGAGTGGGCGTGGAGAGGATGTGTCCACTTGTAGGAAAAACTAAAACCAGAGGGCACAATCTCAGGCTAAAGGGACGATCCTTTAAACAGAGATGAGGAAGAATTTCTTCAGCCAGAGGGTGGTGAATCTGTGGAACTCTTTGCCGCAGAAGACTGTGGAGGCCAAATCACTGAGTGTCTTTAAGACAGCGATAGATAGATTTTTGATCAATAAGGGGATCAGGGGTTATGGGGAGAAGGCAGGAGAATGGGGATGAGAAAAATATCAGCCATGATTGAATGGTGGAGCAGACTCGATGGGCCGAGTGGCCTAATTCTGCTCCCATGTCTTATAGTCTTAGACAATTACAGAGCCAGGGAAAAGAGGGAAGTGTAAAAGGGAAGGTCTGTGATCGGGTAAGAGGCAGGAGAGACTAAATGACCAAAAGGATGATGCAAAAGATGGCAGTGAAACCAGGAAAGAAACACAGGAGGAGATGGAGTTGAAATCAGCCATGATTGAATGGCGGAGTGGACTCGATGGGCCGAATGGCCTTACTTCCGCTCCTATGTCTTATGGTCTTATGGTCTTATGTAAATGGGAAAAGCAGATCAACAGCAAAAGAATCGCTGCAAAACGTGGCGTAGTAGTAATGTCACTGGACTTGTAATTTTGATGCTCTGGGGACATGGGTTCAAATCCCACCACGGCAGCTGGTGGAGATTAAATTCAATGAATAAAATTTGTAATTGAAAGCCAGTCTATGTTATGGTGACCATGACAACCATCAGCGATTGTCGTAAAAACCCATCTGCTTCGCTAATGACCCATTATATTCCATGCCTGGGCCGATAAAGGCAGGTGTCCCCTCTTAAAAACCATCTTATCTACCTGTCCTGCTGCCTTCCCCTGGGGCTGGTGGACATGCTGGGGGAAAGGCAATTATGATGCGATGAGGCAAGACTTAGGATGCATCGGATGGAGAGGAAAACTGCAGGGGATGGCCACAATGGAAATGTGGAGCTTGTTCAAGGAACAGCTACTGCGTGTCCTTGATAAGTATGTACCTGTCAGGCAGGGAGGAAGTGGTCGAGCAAGGGAACCATGGTTTACTAAAGCAGTCGAAACACTTATCAAGAGGAAGAAGGAGGCTTATGTAAAGATGAGACATGAAGGTTCAGTTAGGGCGCTCGAGAGTTACAATGTTGTCCCCTTGTTCAAGAAGGGGAGTAGAGACAACCCCGGTAACAATAGGCCAGTGAGCCTTACTTCTGTTGTGGGAAAAGTCTTGGAAAGGTTTATAAGAGATAGGATGTATAATCATCTGGAAAGAAATAATTTGATTAGAGATAGTCAACACGGTTTTGTGAAGGGTAGGTCGTGCCTCGCAAACCTTATTGAGTTCTTTGAGAAGGTGACCAAACAGGTGGATGACGGTAAAGCAGTTGATGTGGTGTATATTGATTTCAGTAAAGTGTTTGATAAGCTTCCCACGGTAGGCTACTGCATAAAATACAGAGGCATGGGATTCAGGGTGATTTAGCAGTTTGGATCAGAGATTGGCGAGCTGGAAGAAGACAAAGGGTGGTGGTTGATGGGAAATGTTCAGACTGGAGTCCAGTTACTAGTGGTGTACCACAAGGATCTGTTTTGGGGCCACTGCTGTTTGTCATTTTTATAAATGACCTGGAGGAGGGCGTATAAGGATGGGTGAGTAAATTTGCAGATGGCACTCAAGTCGGTGGAGTTGTGGACAGTGCGGAAGGATGTTACTAGTTACAGAGGGACATAGATAAGCTGCAGGAGCTGGGCTGAGAGGTGGCAAATGGAGTTTAATGCAGAAAAGTGTGAGGTGATTCATTTTGGAAGGAATGAAGACAGAGTACTGGGCTAATGGTAAGATTCCTGGTAGTGTGGATGAGCAGAGAGATCTCGGTGTCCATGTACATAGATCCCTGAAAGTTGCCACCCAGCTTGAGAGGGTTGTTAAGAAGGCATACGGTGTGTTAGCTTTTATTGGTAGAGGGATTGAGTTTTGGAGCCATGAGGTCATGTTGCAGCTATGCAAAACTCTGGTGCGGCCGCATTTGGAGTATTGCGTGCAATTCTAGTCGCCGCATTATAGGAAGGATGTGGAAGCATTGGAAAGGATGCAGAGGAGATTTACCGGAATGTTGTCTGGTATGGAGGGAAGATCTTATGAGGGAAGGCTGAGGGACTTGAGGCTGTTTTTGTTAGAGAGAAGGTTAAGAGGTGACTTAATTGAGGCATACAAGATGATCAGAGGATTAGATGGGGTGGACAGTAAGAGCCTTTTTCCTCGGATGGTGATGTCTAGCACGAGGGGACATAGCTTTAAATTGAGGGGAGATAGATATAGGACAGATGTCAGAGGTAGGTTCTTTACTCAGAGAGTAGTAAGGGCGTGGAATGCCCTGCCTGCAACAGTAGTGGACTCGCCAACACTAAGGGCATTGAAATGGTCATTGGATAGACATATGGACGATAAGGGAATAGTGTAGATGGGCTTTAGAGTGGTTTCACAGGTCGGCGCAACATCGAGGGCCGAAGGGCCTGTACTGCGCTGTAACGTTCTATGTTCTATGTTCTATGCGTGCCATGTCGTTACCGATGGTTGTGAAGCGGGCCATCAATGGTGGTTATAAACCCCATCTGGTTCCCCCATGGAACCACTGTCGCAGAAACCCATCTCTGGTTCACTAATGCCCCCTTAGGGGAAGGAAATCTGCCATCCTTACCTGTCCTGGCCCACGTGTAACTCCAGACCCACAGCAACGTGGTTGGCACTTAACTGCCGTGTAAGCATTGGCACAATAAAGAATACAGGAGGCCATTCAACCCTTCTCTTTCCAGCAGCAAACCAGTCGGTCCCGCTTTCTTCCCACATTCCTGCAGTTTTCATAGAATTATAGAATTCATAGAATCATAGAATTTACAGTGCAGAAGGAGGCCATTCGGCCCATCGAGTCTGCACCGGCTCTTGGAAAGAACACCCTATCCAAGCCCCACACTTCCACCCTATCCCCATAACCCAGTAACCCCATTAACACTAAGGGCAATTTTGGGACACTAAGGGCAATTTAGCACGGCCAATCCACCTAACCTGCACATCTTTGGACTGTGGGAGGAAACCGGAGCACCCGGAGGAAACCCACGCACACACGGGGAGAATGTGCAGACTCCGCACAGACAGTGACCCAAGCCGGGAATCGAACCTAGGACCCTGGAGTTGTGACGCAATTGTGCTAACCACTATGTTACTGTGCTGCCCACTGTTTTGTTTCCTCCGTCCCAGCGTTTACCCAATTCCCTTTTGAAGGCCACTGTTGAACCTCTCACCGGATCAGCAGTGGGTTCCTAACCGTAACCCTGCAAAGATTTCCTCTCGTGCCGAACAGATGAATTTGAAGAAAATATCGAAAGAGCCAGGGTTGGGTCACACTCCAATGAGCACAGTCACCCTGGAGTTATTGGATGTGGGCAGTGAGAGTACTGTAATCTCGATCCAGTGGATGAGCCTGTCAAAGTACATTGATGAAGGTCATCGAAGGGTTTCTAACACCCACCGACCCAGGGGCAAGCAGGGGTCAACATATTCAGGGTAGGGGGGTGATAAAACCTGTGGGGGGGGGGGGGGTGGAATGCACACCCATGTGGCTGTCTTGAACTTAATCAATAATTGTGATCCATGAATCAGTACACGCCCTTAGGAATGGATTTGATGCACATGTTACATAACCTTGCCAATGTTCCCATCCCTGTCCCCTACCCATCGCAGGTGGCATGGGTTTTTGCCTCAGGGGAGAACAGGCTCCAGCACCCTTTGGTTGGCCAGGCAGCCGTACGCCACCGCGTCTGAATTTAGGACAGTAAAAGCTCGGCGACTGCTGCTCCACCACATGGGGCGTCGCAACCAACCGACTGAAATGCCAGACTTCCTGGCAAAGGGAAAGTAGTTGAGGGGTGGGTAACCCCGGAATGATGCCCTACTTTGCGCCCAATGACCGACCCCACCCATCCTACCCCCCTCCTCTTCCTCTCCTCCCATGTCAATTTGAGCCCAGGGGTGCTGAGGTCAATCACAACATCCTGTAAGTTTAATGGGGCAGATGGGAGGGGAAATGACTGGAATTGGTCCAAAGAACAGTTTTGTGTGCCCGGGAGTGAAACACCAGTGGGGTATTGGTGGTGGTGTTGGTTTTTTGACCATTTCATAAGGGAGGAAGGAAGGAATGGGAGGGGGGGGGCTTTCACAGTGTGACCCAAATTGCCCCTAGGTCGTTAATAAGCAACCCACTGGGGATTGGAGGGAGGGGTGTGGGTTCCAGTGAACCACATTGGTGCACTTCGGGCGTAAGGGCAGCACGGTGGCACAGTGGTTAGCACTGTGTCCCGGGTTCAATTCGCGGCATGGGTCAATGTCTGTGCGGAGTCTGCATGTTCTCTCCGTGCCTGCGTGGGTTTCCTCCGGGTGCTCCGGTTTCCTCCCCCAGTCCAAAGACGTGCTTGTTAGGTGAATAGGACATTCTGAATTCTCCCTCAGTGTACCAGAACAGGCACCGGAGTGTGGTGACTAGGGGATTTACACAGTAACTTCATTGCAATGTTAATGTAAGCCTACTTGTGATACTAATAAATATTATTAATTATGATAAAGTTTGGAGGAAGCCCCAAAGTTGTTTGTTGTTGTTTTGGGCAGGGGAGGAGTGGGTGGGTGGGGTTCCCATTCTTAAAGGGACCAACCCACCCCACCCATCACCCCAATCACAATGAGAAAGGAAAACACGAGAGAGAGAGAATATCCAAGAAACACAAAATATACTTAACAGGCTCACGTTCTTAAAGGGACCGCTCCGACTGGCACATGAAGCGTGCAGTTGCTGCCTTGCCTGTGGCTTTAACAGCTCCGTAGCGAACCATGAACGAGCAGCCGGGAAGACGGGGAGGGACGAAAAAAAAAATCTCCGGTGAAAGATAAAAAGAAAAGTCCAATTGCGGCTAAGTGAGCGGCTCTGGCCCCAATCGCGACGTCAACGGGGAACCCCCCACAGTGACGTAATTCCAACCCCCTGTCGTCATCGGGTTGTGACGTCAGCCAGCAGCTGAGATTTGGCTACATCCAAAAGGTGCAAAACAAAAGTGACTTTCTCACCCCCCTCCTTTCCTGACTCTGCAAAAAGAAAAACTCTGCCCCCCTCCCCCTTATGATATCCCAGCCCCCTCCTCAACACAGGACCTCAGCCCCCACCCCACCCCCACCACCCTCATCATGCCCCCTTTAAGTCATTATTGAGTCATTTTTGTTGAAATGTTAATAAGATATGTGAAACATAATGCTGGGGGAGGGGGGGGTTGGGGGTGGGGGTTGAATTTATTTGCCCACCTGTTGTTATTATTTTGCAGTGTCTGCACGCCCCCCCCCCCCCCCCCCCCCCCCCCGCGACTCACGATCCCGTCAAGTTGGAGGGTGGCACGGTAGCACAGTGGTTAGCACAGTTTCCTCACAGCTCCAGGGTCCTGGGTTCGATTCGCCGCTGGGTCGCTGTCTGCGCGGAGTCTGCACGTTCTCCCCGCGTCTGGGTGGGTTTCCTCCGGGCGCTCCGGTTTCCTCCCACAGTCCAAAGGTGTGCGGGTTAGGTGGATTGGTCGCGCTAAATTGCACCCTTAGAGTCTGAAAAGGTTGGGTGGGGTTACTGGGTTAAGGGGATGGGGTGGAGGCGTGGGCTTGAGTGGAGTTCTCTTTCCAAAGGCTGGCGCAGACTCAACGGGCCAAATGCACCGAATTCTGCACTGTAAATTCTATGATTCAATGCAGTTTCTCCTCCTCAGACAGTGGATCACCCAAAGGTGCATTCCTTCAACCTGGCACTGTTCCAAGTTTGGCTAGCACCCCCCCCCCCCCCCCCCCCCACCCCACCCACCACCACTTCTGTAGAAGGGTCACACATACTCGAAACGTTAACCCTGCTTTTCTCACCACAGATGCTGCCGGACCCGCTGCGTTTATCCAGCGCTTGCTGTCTTTATGTCCCCTCCCCGTCATCCCCCCCCCCCCCCCCCCCCCCCCCCCCCGCCCCTAGTATCGGCGGGCCATCCGGCTGCAGAAGGCGTCACTTTTGTTTTTCTCTCTGTCGCTCGACCATGTGGCCCTTGCGACGGTGGCACGGTGGGGGGGGGGGTGGGGGGGGGGAGGGGGTGGAGTGGAGTGTGGGGGGGTGTAGTGGGGCGGTGGGGTGGAAATTTGGGTGGGGAGTGGGTAGATGGGACGGTGGTGTGGGGCAATAGGGAGGTGGAGTGGGGCAATGGGGGGTGGAGTGGGGCAATGGGGGCCTGGAGTGAGGGGATGGGGGGTGCAGTGGGGCAATGGGAGGTGGAGTGGGGCAATGGGGAGGTGGAATGGGGGTGGACTAGGGGTGGAGTGGGGCGATGGGGGGGTGGAGTGGGGGTGGAGTGGGGTGATGGGGGGTGGAGTGGGGGTCGAGTGGGGCAATGGGGGTGGAGTGGGGCGATGGGGGGGTGAAGTGGGGGTGGAGTGGGATGATGGGGGGTGGAGTGGGGTGATGGGGGTGGAGTGGGGCGATGGGGCTGGGGGTGATGGGAGGGTGGAGTAGGGCAATGGGGGGGTGGAGTGGGGAATGGGGAGGGTGGAGTGGGGCGATGTGAGGGTTGGGGAGGGGGTGGAGAGGGGGTGGAGTGGGGTGATGGGAGTGGGGGCAATGGGGGGTGGAATGGGGGTGGAGTGGGGGATGGAGTGGAGTGGGGTGATAGGGGGTGGAGTGGGGTGATGGGGGGTTGGGTGGGGCGATGGGGGGTGGAGTGGGGTGATGGGGGTGGAGTGAGGCGATGGGGGGTGGAGTGGGGCGATGGGGTAGGGGGTGATGGGAGGGTGGAGTGGGGCGATGGGGGGTGGAGTGGGGCGATGGGGTTGGGGGTGATGGGGAGGGTGGAGTTGGGCGATGGGGGGGTGGAGTGGGGCAATGGGGGGGCTGGAATGGGGCGATGTGGTGGTTGGGGAGGGGGTGGAGAGGGGGTGAAGTGGGGCGATGGGGGTGGGGGCAATGGGGGGTGGAATGGTGGTGGAGTGGGGGGATGGGGTGGAGTGGGGGTGGAGTGGGGCGATGGGGGGTGGAGTGGGGCGATGGGGGGTGGAGTGGGGTGATGGGGTAGGGGGTGATGGGAGGGTGGAGTGGGGCGATGGGGGGTGGAGTGGGGCAATGGGGTTGGGGGTGATGGGGAGGGTGGAGTGGGGTGATGGGGGTGGAGTGAGGCGATGGGGGGTGGAGTGGGGTGATGGGGTAGGGGGTGATGGGAGGGTGGAGTGGGGCGATGGGGGGTGGAGTGGGGCAATGGGGTTGGGGGTGATGGGGAGGGTGGAGTTGGGCGATGGGGGGGTGGAGTGGGGCAATGGGGGGCTGGAATGGGGCGATGTGGTGGTTGGGGAGGGGGTGGAGAGGGGGTGAAGTGGGGTGATGGGGGTGGGGGCAATGGGGGGTGGAATGGTGGTGGAGTGGGGGGATGGGGTGGAGTGGGGGTGGAGTGGGGCGATGGGGGGTGGAGTGGGGCGATGGGGAGGGTGGAGTGGGGTGATGGGGGTGGGGGCGACGGGGAGGGTGGAGTGGGACGATGGGGGTGGGGGCGATGGTGAGGGTGGAGTGGGGCGATGGGGGGTGGAGTGGGGTGGGGGGTGGAGTGGGGCAATGGGGGTGGATGGGGCAGGGGGTGGAGTCAGGCAATGGGGGTGGAGTCAGGCAATGGGGGTGGAGTGGGGCGATGGGAGTGTAGAGGGGCAATGGGGAGGTGAAGTGGGGCGCTGGGGGTGGAGTGGGGCGCTGGGGGTGGAGTGGGGCGCTGGGGGTGGAGTGGGGCGATGGGGGTGGTGTGGGGTGATGGGGTGGAGAGGGGCAATGGGGAGGTGGGGTGGAGTGGGGCAATGGGAGGGTGGAGTGAGGTGGCGTGGGGGGGTGCGGCAGGGGGGTGGAATGGGCCTGTGGGTTGGAGTGGGGCGATGGGGGGTGGAGTGGCGCGATGGGGGTTGGAGTGGGGCGGAGGGGTGGGGGGCGATGGGGGGTGGAGTGGGGCGGTGGGGGTGGAGTGGGGTGGTGAGGGGGTGGAGCGGGGCGATGGGGGTTGGAGTGGGGCGATGACGGTGGGGGCGATGGGGAGGGTGGAGTGGGGCGATGGGGTGGGGGCGATGGGAGGGTGGAGTGGAGCAATGGGGGGTGGAGTTGGATGATGGGGGGTGGAGTGGGGCAATGGGGTGGTGGCGATGGGGGGTGGAGTGGGGCGATAGGGGGTGGAGTGGGACGATGGGGGGTGGAGTGGGGCGATGGGGGTGGGGGCGATGGGGGGTGGAGTGGGGTGATGGGGGTGGGGGCGATGGGGAGGGTGGAGTGGGGCGATGGGGGTGCAGACGATGGGAGGGTGGAGTGGGGCGATGGGGGTGGGGGCGATGGGAGGGTGGAGTGGGGCGATGGGGGTGGGGGCGATGGGGGGGTGGAGCGGGGCGATGGGGGGGTGGAGTGGGGGTTGGGGGATGGAGTGGGGCGGTGAGGGGTGGAGTGGGGCGATGGGGGTGTAGTGGGGCGATGGGGGTGGGGGCGATGGGGGGGTGGAGCGGGGCGATGGGAGGGTGGAGTGGGGCGGGGGGGTGGGGGGCGATGGGGGGTGGAGTGGGGCGGTGGGGGTGGAGTAGGGTGGTGAGGGGGTGGAGCGGGGCGATGGGGGTTGGAGTGGGGCGATGACGTTGGGGGCAATGGGGAGGGTGGAGTGGGGCGATGGGGGTTGGAGTGGGGCGGGGGGGTGGGGGGCGATGGGGGGTGGAGTGGGGCGGTGGGGGTGGAGTAGGGTGGTGAGGGGGTGGAGCGGGGCGATGGGGGTTGGAGTGGGGCGATGAGGGTGGGGGCAATGGGAGGGTGGAGTGGGGCGATGGGGGTGGGGGCGATGGGGAGGGTGGAGTGGAGCGATGGGGGGTGGAGTTGGGCGATGGGGGGGTGGAGTGGGGCGGTGAGGGGTGGAGTGGGGCGATGGGGGGTGGAGTGGGGCGATGGGGGTGGAGTGGGGCGATGAGGGGGGTGGAGTGGGGTGATGGGGTGGAGCGGGGTGATGGGGGTTGGAGCGGGGCGATGGGGGTTGGAGCGGGGCGATGGGGGGTGGAGCGGGGCGATGGGGGTTGGAGTGGGGCGATGGGGGTTGGAGCGGGGCGATGGGGGGTGGAGCGGGGCGATGGGGGTTGGAGCGGGGTGATGGGGGGTGGAGCGGGGCAATGGGGGTTGGAGTGGGGCGATGGGGGTTGGAGCGGGGCGATGGGGGTTGGAGCGAGGCGATGGGGGGTTGGAGCGGGGCGATGGGGGGTGGAGTTGGGCGATGGGGGGTGGAGTTGGGCGATGGGGGGTGGAGTGGGGCGATGGGGGGTGGAGCGGGGTGATGGGGGTTGGAGTTGGGCAATGGGGGGTGGAATGCTTGCCTTCATTGGCCGGGGCATTGAGTATAAGAATTGGCAAGTCATGTTGCAGCTGTATAGAACCTTAGTTAGGCCACACTTGGAGTATAGTGTTCAATTCTGGTCGCCACACTACCAGAAGGATGTGGAGGCTTTAGAGAGGGTGCAGAAGAGATTTACCAGAATGTTGCCTGGTATGGAGGGCATAAGCTATGAGGAGCGATTGAATAAACTCGGTTTGTTCTCACTGGAACGAAGGAGGTTGAGGGGCGACCTGATAGAGGTATACAAAATTATGAGGGGCATAGACAGAGTGGATAGTCAGAGGCTTTTCCCCAGGGTAGAGGGGTCAATTACTAGGGGGCATAGGTTTAAGGTGAGAGGGGCAAAGTTTAGAGTAGATGTACGAGGCAAGTTTTTTACGCAGAGGGTAGTGGGTGCCTGGAACTCACTACCGGAGGAGGTAGTGGAGGCAGGGACGATAGGGACATTTAAGGGGCATCTTGACAAATATATGAATAGGATGGGAATAGAAGGATACGGACCCAGGAAGTGTAGAAGATTGTAGTTTAGTCGGGCAGTATGGTCGGCACGGGCTTGGAGGGCCGAAGGGCCTGTTCCTGTGCTGTACATTTCTTTGTTCTTTGTTCTTTGAGTTGGGCGATGGGGGGTGGAGTTGGGCGATGGGGGGTGGAGTGGGGCGATGGGGGGTGGAGCGGGGCGATGGGGGTTGGAGTTGGGTGATGGGGGGTGGAGTTGGGCGATGGGGGGTGGAGTGGGGCGATGGGGGGTGGAGTTGGGCGATGGGGGGTGGAGTGGGGCGATGGGGGGTGGAGCGGGGCGATGGGGGTTGGAGTTGGGTGATGGGGGGTGGAGTTGGGCGATGGGGGGTGGAGTGGGGCGATGGGGGGTGGAGTTGGGCGATGGGGGGTGGAGTTGGGCGATGGGGGGTGGAGTGGGGCGATGTGGGGTGGAGCGGGGCGATGGGGGTTGGAGTTGGGCGATGGGGGGTGGAGTTGGGCGATGGGGGGTGGAGTGGGGCGATGAGGGGTGGAGTGGGGCGGTGAGGGGTGGAGTGGGGCGATGGGGGTTGGAGTGGGGCGATGAGGGGTGGAGTGGGGCGGTGAGGGGTGGAGTGGGGCGATGGGGGTTGGAGTGGGGCGATGAGGGGGGTGCCTCTCCACCTCTCTCTCCTTCAAACCTACCTCTTTGACTAGGACATTGGAACATTTATCCAACTGCATCCTGACATGTCGCAGCGGCAAATGTTTGTAGGGTATGCCGCCTGTGAGGACCTTTTAGCCCCTGTTGAAGGCACCATGTGAATGCAAGTTGTAGAACTGGGAGTGGATATCTCTGGAAAGCTCATCACTTAGCCTTCCTGTCCTCCTTCCAGCATTAACCGCCCCCCCCCCCCCTTCCCGCCCACCGTCACAACACGGAGCGTAATTAGGAAATGTCTCTTCAGTAAAAGGGTCGGAGAAGTTTGGAACTCGATTCCGCAAGAGGCGAATAACAGCAGACTGTTCATCAATTTGAAATGGGTGATGGGTGAATCGCCTGTTAAGCAATAGGTATGAAGGGGTCTGGTCACAGGTCAGCCATGATCTGATTGAAAGGCAGCAGAAGGTGCTTGAAGAGCTGAATGGGCTCCTCCTGTTCCAATGCTTCATGAGCATTGTCAAGCGAACTAAGTCATTCTACAGGCCTGTAGTCAGAAGGACAAGATTCTGCGCAGGACAATATCAGCAAAGGTTAAAGGGCCTGGGATTGGAGGTAACCTTTGTAACACAGGCTGGTGATTGGTTGGGAAGTGGGTCGCAGCGAGTAAGAGTAAAAGGAACCCACTCTGGTTGGCAGGCTGTGACAAGTGGTGCTTCCCGAGGACCTCAGCTTCCACCCTACCCTGATAATGACTTTACTGAAGAACTAGGAAGTAATATGCTCCCAAGGCCAGAATTAGAGGAACGCAGCGATCTCGGAGGATTGTGGGGCTGGAGGAGATTATAGAAATAAGATCATAAGACATAGGAGCAGAATTAGGCCACTCGGCCCATCGAGTCTGCTCCGCCATTCAATCATGGCTGATATTTTCTCATCCCCATTCTCCTGCCTTCTCCCCATAACCCCTGATCCCCTTATTGATCAAGAACATATCTATCTCTGTCTTAAAGACACTCAGTGATTTGGCCTCCACAGCCTTCTGCGGCCAAGAGTTCCACAGATTCACCACCCTCTGGCTGAAGAAATACCTCCTCACCTCTGTTTTGAAGGATCGTCCCTTCAGTCTGAGCTGGTGTCCTCTGGTTCTAGTTTTTCCTACAAGTGGAAACATCCTCTCCACGTCCACTCTATCCAGGCCTCGCAGTATCCCGTAAGATCCCCCCCCTCATCCTTCTAAACTCCGACGAGCGCAGACCCACAGTCCTCAACCGTTCCTCATACGACAAGCTCTTCATTCCAGGGATCATCCTCTGGACCCTTTCCTCTGGACAGGGAAATGGGCCTTGGCGCAGCAATGTTAACGACCTCATGTTTATAGAGGGTTAAATGTGGGAAACCAGTGCCTCCCGAAGGTGATAGGTGAAGATCAGACGGGGTTCGTGAGAGGGAGGCAGCTCTTTTCAAACATTAGAACGTCGTTATGGCACCGGCAGAGGGGAAGGAAAAAGAGGTGGTTGTGGCATTGGACGCTGACAAGGCGTTTGACAGGGTAGCATGGGGGTACTTGATGGCAGCTCTGGAGCGGTTTGGGATTGGACCAAGATTTGTGAACTGGGTAAAGCTACTATATAAGGAGCCGAGGGCGAGTGTCCGCACAAACAACATCCGCTCGAGATACGTTTCTCTCCACTGTGGGACTAGGCAGGGATGTCCTATGTCCCCCCTGCTGTTTGCGCTCGCGATTGAACCGTTGGCCATCGCATTAAGAGGTTTGGGGGTATGGAAAGGAATAGTGCGGGGGGGGGGGCGGATAGAGCATAGGGCGTCTTTTTCTGCCGATGACTTGCTGTTATACGTGTCGGAACCCAGTGTGTCGATAGGGGGAGTATTGGAGCTGCTTCAAGTGTTTGAGTCTTTCGCGGGGTACAAACTAAATCTAGACAAGAGTGAGTATTTTGTGCTGTCTCGGCCGGGGGTGGGGCAGGGGTGGGGGGGCTGCCATTCCGTAGGGCAGGCACTCACTTTAGGTACCTGGGGGTGCAGGTTGCCCGGGAGTGGGGGGGGGGGGGCTCCGCAGGTACAACATTTCTAGTTTGGTGGGGAGAGTGAAAGCTGATTTGGCAAGGTGGGATGGTCTCCCTCTGTCACTGGCGGGTCGGGTACAGGCGGGTACAGGATTTTCCTGCCAAAGGCATTTTTCAGAGAGATTGAGGGAAGGATTACATCGTTCATATGGGGAGGGAAGGTGGCCAGAGTTAGAAAGGTGCTGCTACAGAGGGGAAGGCAGGCAGGGGGTTTGGGTCTTCCGAACCTGATGTATTACTACTGGGCGGCGAATGTGGAGAAGGTGCGGAGCTGGGTCAGAGGGGTTGATTCTCAGTGGGTCAGAATGGAGGAGAGTTTGTGCAGAGGTTCGGGATTGAAAGCACTAGCAACAGCGCCGCTCCCGATAGCTCCGAGGAAATACTCAGGGAGTCCGGTAATAATAGCTTCATTGAGAATTTGGAGGCAGTTTCGCCAACACTTCGGGTTGGGGGTAGGGTCAAGGGAAATGCCGATTCGGGGAACCACAGATTTGAGCCAGGGAGGTGGGATGGAAATTTTCGGAAATGGGAGGAGAAGGGGATTAAGACGCTAAAAGATTTGTTTCTTAGGGGTCGGTTTGCAGGACTGAAGGAGTTTTGAAGCGAAGCATGGGCTGGAGCAGGGGAAAATGTTTAGATACATGCAGGTTCGGGATTTTGCCAGAAAGGAGATACAGGGTTTCCCGATGGAGCCGACCTCCACAATGCTGGAGGAGGTGCTGACGATAAGGGGACTGGAGAAGGGGGTAGTGTCAGCGATTTACGGGGCTATTTTGGGAGAGGAGAAGGCACCACTGGAAGGGATCAAAGCAAAGTGGGAGGAAGAGTTGGGAGAGGATATAGAGGAGGGGGTCTGGTGTGAGGTGCTCCGGAGAGTGAATGCCTCTACCTCGTGCACGAGGTTGGGGCTGATACAGCTGAAGGTGGTATACAGAGCGCACCTCACGAGGGCGACGATGAGCTGATTCTTTGAAGGAGTAGAAGATGTGTGTGAATGTTGTTGGGGGGGGGGCCCTCTGATCACGTTCATATGTTTTGGTCCTGTCCAAAGCTAGAGGATTACTGAAAGGAGGTTTTTAGGGTAATTTCCAAGGTGGTGCACGTGAAACTGGACCCAGGGCCCTGGGAGGCCATATACGGGGTGTCGGACCAGCCAGGGTTGGAAACGGGTGCGGAGGCAGATGTTGTAGCTTTCGCCTCGTTGATCGCCCGAAGGCGGATCCTGTTGGGTTGGGGAGCAGCCTCTCCACCCTGTGTCCTGGCGTGGCGGGGGGACCTGTTGGAATTCCTGACTCTTGGGAAGGTTAAGTTTGAACTGAGGGGAAGGATGGAGGGGTTTAATTCATGGGCATTATTCATTATGCACTTTCAAGAACTGGATAACATCGAACATTAGTTGGGGGGGGGGTTGGGAGGGTTGGGGGGAGGGGGGCTGTGTGTGTTAATGGCGACTATGGATGATTCCTGATTCCTTTTTGTCATTTGTTTATGTTAACATGCGGGCTAATGTTTGGGGGTTGGTGGGCGGATGGGATCATTGTTATTATGGGGACTGACATATCTTGCTGATTATTGTTTATTGTTGGTGGGTGTAAATTTGGGAGAAAATGTGAAAAAGGAGGAGAATATAAATGTGGGAAATGTTGGAACAGGCGAGTTTCAAGGTAACAAAGGCACGAATGAGGGTAGGCAAAGGGGACTAGACCCGCTGAGTGAGACAAAGCATGGAGGACGGAGTTACTGGAACATAGAACATACAGTGCAGAAGGAGGCCATTCGGCCCAAAGAGTCTGCACTGACCCACTTCAGCCCTCACTTCCACCCTATCCCCGTAACCCAATAACCCCTCCTAACCTTTTTGGACACGAAGGGCAATTTATCGCGGCCAATCCACCTAACCTGCATGTCTTTGGACCGTGGGAGGAAACCGGAGCACCCGGAGGAAACCCACGCAGACTCGGGGAGAACGTACAGACTCCGCACAGTCAGTGACCCAAGCCGGGAATCGAACCTGGGACCCTGGCGCTGTGAAGCCGCAGTGCTAGCCACTTGTGCTACCGTGCTGCCAGTTACGTGTGACGATGCCCAATTTGGATCCGACAATGTCCATTAACGGGTGAGGGAGCAGGAATTGTGAAGAAGCAAAGAGGTTGAATGCACCCAGGTCACTAAAACCACTTGCAGCACTATCCTGGAGTCAAATGAAGAATTTGAACGCTAAACCTACTGGGTTCGCGGGAGACGTTCGGTTCATTAACAGTTTTCGCCATTTGCTAATGGACTCCAGCGGGTCAGAAACGCCCCTTCGCCGTCTTCCTAATTTCATACGAATTTCCACCTGTTCTTTCAATGCCTGCAATGTACATCCCTCCAGCTCAGGTCCTTGAACCCTCGATCGTTCCCTTCACCTGAGAATCTCCCAAACTCTCCAGGAGAGGACGCTGTTCACCAACTCATGACCAACTCGCACCAAACAAACCCAACGTCAGCTCATCCAGGCTGGACTCTCACTGAGGGATTTGGGTAGTTTAAGTACCGATTGAGGGGTGTCCGCAATTGAGTCACGGGACGGAATTGAAACAAGATGTTTACATACGGAACGGGGAGCCAAGAGGGAGTTGCAGGCTGGATTCTAAGCGAGGGGTTTAGGAATGAGGGGTTTCAGTTAGAGGAGGAGATTTGGGTGGCATGGGAGCACAGTGGTTAGCACTGTTGCTTCACAGCGCCAGGGTCCGTTTGATTCCCGGTGCGGAGTCTGCATGTTCTCCCGTGTCTGCGTGGGTTTCCTCCGGGCGCTCCGGTTTCCTCCCACATGTCCCGAAAGACGTGCTTGTTGGGTGAATTGGACATTCTGAATTCTCCCTCGGTGTACCCGAACAGGCGCCGGAGTGTGGCAACTAGGGGCTTTTCACAGTAACTTCACTGCAGTGTAAATGTAAGCCTACTTGTGACACTAATGAAGATTATTATTATTGAGTAACTGGGATTGCTCCCCTTAAAGCAGAAGAAGTTAGGAGAGATTAAATAAGTTTGGGGAGGGGCTGCAACGTGGGGTGCCGGGGAGGGAGGGGGGGGGTGGGGTTACTGGCGAACTGATAACATAATGGCAGATGTAAAGCCACCGGAACAGTAAACCAGAGACAAAAACAGAAAATGCTGGACAATCTCAGCAGGTCTGACCGCATCTGGGAAGAGAGAAGGGGAGCTAACGTTGGGTGATTCTTTGTCAAAGCTTGAGAGAGCTGGAAATGGCGTCAGATTCATCCTGTGTTGTGTGGGGGGAGGGGGGGGGGTGTGGAGTGGTGGGGCTGGGTAGGGGGCCAACGATAGGTGGAGGTGGACAACGATGTTGAGGACAGAAGACAAATGTAAATAGGGGCAGTTAAGGCTAAGCAGGGTGCCGATAGTAAACCAGAGATTGTGCCATAAAAACAGAAAATGCTGGATGAACCCAGCAGGTCCTCAACCTTGGCATTTCCAGTGCTCCTCTAAATACTTCTTACATGTTGTGAGGGTTCCCGCCTCCACCACCCTTTCAGGCAGCGAGTTCCAAACTCCCACCATCCTACGGGTGCAAAAGGCTTCTCAAATTCCCCGCCCCTTACCTTAGGGGATTTTCTCAGTAACTTCATTGCAGTGTTTATGTGAGCCAACTTGTGACAATATAGATTATTATTATTCTAAATCTATGCCCCCTGGTTATTGACGCCTCTGTGGGGGGGTGGGGGGGGGGGGTCAGTTAGCTGGATGGCTGGTATGTGACGCCAACATCACAGGTTCAATTCCTGCACCAACTGAGGGTTTCCATGAAGGATCAACCTCAGGTTAAATCACCGACCAGTGTTTGCGGACCAAGGTGTGGTGATATGGCTGTAGATAACACTGCATGTACTCAGCAGTGTGACTGCCCATCAGCAGGTGGCAGTACACATCCACCATGGGGTTGTCAGATATCAATCAGGTGAATTCCAGATACCAGGAGGAGGTTGTAAGACATACGGAAGGACAATCGTGCATAAGTCAAGCTCCAAGAGAGTCTAGAGAAAACTCTGTGATAACCAATTCTGCATGAAATATCGCTACTCGACCACATGTACACAAAATAAAACATTGTTCTCATAGAATCAACAGTGCAGAAGGAGGCCATTCAGCCCATCGAGTCTGCACAGGCCCTTGGAAAGGGCACCCCACTTAAGCCCACACCTGCACCCTATCCCCGTAGCCCTGTAACTCAGTAACCCCACCTAACGTTTTTGGACACAAAGGGAAATTTAGCAAGGCCAATCCACCTAACCTGCACGTCTTTGGACTGTGGGAGGAAACCGGAGCAAACCCACGCAGACACGGGAAGAACGTGCAGACTCCGCACAGACAGTGACCCAAGCCGGGAATCGAACCTGGGACCCTGGAGCTGTGAAGCAACTGTGCTAACCACCGTGCTGCCCGTGAATCAGACTGCTGATGTCTTGATTTAGACATTAGCAGTTGTGTAGATTCATTGATAGACAAGGACACACAACACAAGGCAACTTTCATTTCACTAAGGGGAAATGTTTATTCCTATCGACGTCCCTCATAATTTTGTACACCTCGATGAGATCCCCCCTCAGCCTCCTCCACTCTCAGGAGAACAATGCCAGCTTATCCAGCCTCTCTTCACAGCTGAAACGCTCCAGCCCAGGGCAACATCCTGGTGAATCTCCTCTGCCCCCTCTCCAGTGCAATCACATCCTTCCTACAGTGTGGTGACCAGAACTGTACACAGTACTCCAGCTGTGACCTAACTAGCGTTTTATACAGCTCTTATATTCTATGCCTTGGAAAGAGGAACCCAGATTGTGATGGAATTTACAAGAATAATCAAGCTGTTTCCATTGGCAGGAGAAGCAGTGACCAAACGGTGCCGATTTGACCAGTAGGCCAGAAGAGCAGAAGCAGAAGTCGGCCATTCGGCCCATCGAGTCTGCTCCGCCGTTCAATGACTGATCTGATGTGATAATCCTCAACTCCACTTTCCCACCTTATCCCCGTAAAGCACTTACTGATTAAAAATCTATCTCAGCCTTGAAGATACTTAACGACCCAGCCTCTACAGCTCTCTGCGGTAAAGAATTCCACAGATTCACTCCCCTCCGAGAGAAGAAATTCCTCCTCATCTCAGCCTTAAATGGGCGACCCCCTTACTCTGAGATTGTGGCCTCTGGTCCTAGACTCTCCCACAACCTCTCAGCATCGACCCTGTCAAACCCCGTGAGAATCCGATGTGTCTCAATAAGGTCGCCTCTCATTCGTCTAAACTCCAATGGGCACAGGCCCGACCTACTCAACCTCTCTTCATAAGAAAAACCCTCCACACCCGGGATCAACCTCGCCAACCTTCACTGGACTGCCTCCAATGCCATAATGTAATAAAGTAAGTAAATGATTCAGGGAGAGATGAGTAATTTGTCTTGGTAGTGGCCTGAAATGTGCTGCGTGAACGTGTGAAGGAAGCAGATTCAATATTAACTTTTAAGGATAGCAACAACTTGCATTTATATAGCGTTTATAGAACTCCCTCCCCATCTGCGTTGTACCTGCACCAGGTGGACTTGGGCAACTCAAGAAGGTGGCCACCTTCTCGAGGGCAGTTAGGGATTGACGATGAATGGTGCCCTTGGTTGACTGGGAGCCAACATCGGTCAGTGAGGACAGCGGTTGAGGGCCGAATGGAAATTGGTATGAAATCGGATAGGGTAGCAGAGCTTTGCATCAGCTCCGGTTTATGGAAGTCGGAATATGGAGGTTCTCTGGGGAGCGGTGAAGTGGGCGGCGCAGTGGTCACCTCCGCTGCCTCACAGAGGCAGGGACCCGGGTTCGATTCCGGCCTCGGGTGACTGCGCAGAGTCTGCACGTCCTCCCCGTGACTGCGTGGGTTCCCTCCGGGTGCTCCGGTTTCCTCCCACAGCCCAAAGATGTGCAGGTTAGGTGGATTGGCCGTGATAAATTGCCCCTTAGTGTCTACAACGGTTAGGTAGGGTTACGGGGATAGGGCAGGGCGTGGGCCTAGATAGGATGCTCTTTCAGAGGGTGGATGCAGCCCCCAATGGGCAAAGGGCCTCCATTAGCACTGTGGGGATTCCACGATTCTATGAAGTGTAGAGCCTGAATCGAGAGTTTCAGCAGAAGCTGAGCTGAAGGAGAGGCGGTGGCACAGTGGTATCGTCTCTGGGCGAGTGAGATAGGCCCAGGGTAAAGATCTGGGGACCCGGGTTCGAATCCCACCACGGCAGACGGTGAGATTTGAATTCAATTTTTTAAAAATCGGAAGTTGAAAGTCTAACGATGACGGCCGTGAAGCGATTGTCGGGAAGTTCCATCTGGCTCACTAATGTCTTCAGGGAAGGGAATCTGACCTAACGTGACCCCAGACCCACAGCAACCTGGTTGGCCTCGCAAGCAACCCTGTTCAAGGGCAATTAGGGACGGGGCAATAAATGCTGGTCCACATCCCATGAATGAATTAAGGAAAACACTCCCAGATCCTAACCACATCCCAGATCCTAACCGCATTCCCGATCCTAACCACTCGCTGTGTGAAGAAGATTCTCCTTGTGTCTCCGTTTCTTCTTTCCTTAAATCTGCATCCCTCTCATTCCCGATCCCCCCCACCAATGGGAACCGTTTTTCCCTATCCGCTCTGTCCGGACCCGCCTCATGATTTTGAAACCCTTGATGAAAATCCAATGGGCGAGTTGAACACGTTTAAAGGGAAACATTTAAACAAAAGAATTCAGAGCGCCTAATTCTTGTTTTTGTTTCCCCAACTGAGGGGCAATTTAGCGTGGCCAATCCGCCCACCCGGCACATCTTCTCGGGGTGGTGGGGGTGAGACCCACGCAGACACGGGGAGAATGCGGAAACTCCACACGGACAGTGACCCGGGGCCGGGATCGAACCCGGGTCCTCGGCGCCGTGAGGCAGCAGGGCTAACCACTGCGCCGCCCCGAAGAAGGGGGAAGGGGTGGTGTCGGGGGTGGAGAGGTGTTGGTGGAAGGAATAGAAGGGTACACTGATAGGGTCAGATGAGGCAGAGTTGGGGGGGGGGGGCTCTTGTGTCGAATATTAATCCCAGTTCTGCAGAAATGCATAGACTTTACAGCACAGAATGAGGCCATTCTACCCAACTTGTCTGTCTAGCGTCAGCCCTGTTTCTGTGTTCCTAATTCCTTTGCTGCCACTACCAAAAGGCGCTGGGTTAAACGAACAGGGAACTACCCAACAGTCTACTTGCTGCACTGCTCATTGCCGAGGCGAAGCTTACGAAGTTTTCAGGAGGGAATCCTGACTCACACTGAGTGAGTCACGCTCAATATTGTTCCACTGAACTCTGTTCGGAAAGGGTTGGTGTGGGGGAGGGTGCTTCTGGGGGGGGGGTGAATTGAGGATAAAGAGAGAGCGAGAGAGAGAATGGGAAATGTCCCTGCAATGAGTCACTATCACAAGCCTGGCTTTTTCTCACAGGCAGGCCGCACAGCCAGATGTAAACACCCAACAGCAGAGACTGACTTGCCCTCTACACGTCTAGCCGGCAAGGGGAGGGTTCTGGTGTAGGGGGTAAACCCGAAACGGGTTGGGAAATCGATAGCCCTTTAAACTCCAGGAGTTAATCCCCACGGAGCCGAACGCAACCCCCACCCCCGCATCACCTCTCACTCTGAGGGCTACACCTTGCCCTGCAAGCTTAACCCCTTCACTAATAAACGTTCGTGCTCACTCAGATATCCAAGATCCACTCCCTCCGCTCCACGCCAAACCCCCCCCCATTCCACTGACTCCCGCCTCGCCAATCCGCCAACGCCCCATGTATCGACTTTCTGGTATTCCCTCCCTCAACCCTTCCACCCCTCCCACAAAGGTGGGGACCGTCACCGGTACCCACCCTCCCCCTGCTGCCCGCCCGCCAGTCTCCTCCGCCACTCCCCCAGCGAAGGCTAACCCGCGGGCAGGCTTCCCGCACGGCCTGGCCCCCCGCAGGGGCCGCGAGGCGGATGAAAGGCTTGCACTTTGGCGGACTCTGGGGCTGCGGACGCCCTCTCGGAGTGCGGCCACTTGTTGTGCTGCAGGAAACCAACGTGTGCACAGCAAGATCCCGCAAACCGCGCTCTGTGGGCCCAGAGGGTGATTGGGATGCTCCTGTCCCACCAGCAACGCGCGTCATCCAAGGTGGGGCAGGGACACGTGGAGCGCCGTTGGCACAGGCCTCCAAATTTTCCCATGTCACCCGCGACGATGCCTGTCGGGGTCAGTCACTCCCACCCCCTGGTGTTTCAGCGACGTCGGCGGAGGGGTACCTTTTAGCCGCAGGGCACTGGTGCGCACTCTACTTCCCTCCACCCCCGATGGGATCTTTTACATCCCCCCTGGGAGGGCCGACAGCCTCTCAGGTCGATACCACGTTTGGAAAGTGGCATCTCCAACGATGCATTACTCCATCAAGCCGGAAAATGGCAGCCTAGATGAGGTGCCCACGTCTCTGGAGCGGGATTTGAACTCACAACCTTCTGGCTTGGAGGCCAACCTGCCGCATCCAGCAGCTAGCTACCCAAGCTGGGAGGGAGGGAGGGGCTTGCTCTGTGTGGCACAATCCTATCATCTGGGCAGTGTGGTATTATCTATCAGGTATTGCAGCACCCGAGAGGCTGAAGTCCATTCGTTAAACCTGGGGGTTTACCATTGGCTGTATAGTATGTAGCTCCGCCCTGATAGGCAGGGTATAAGAGTCGGTGCCGTCCCAGCAGCCCTCATTCTGTACCTGAGCTGCTGGGGAACAGTTCTAGTCTATTAAAGCCTTCAGTTATGCTTTAACCTCGTCTTTGCAGTTATTGACCGTGCATCAGGCAGGATACTCACCCCTTGTCGGGGAACCTCCCCCCACGTTACCAAGGGAGTGGGCGCCAAGCAACTGACGACAGGCGGGGTGAAGTAAAGGGGGGCAATGAGATCTCTTGTCGAAAGAGTTAGCGCACAAAAAGAAACTCATTGGTAAAGTCACAGAGCAAGAAGAGTTTTGAGTGCGGTTTTCCAATCGCTGTTGATGTAACGCTGGTCAGCAGGTACCTGTGACAAACGACGCACATCATCGATGGACATGACAGTGAAAGAGTGAGGAAAGAATAAAAATAAAGAAGGAAGATGGAAGCAAAAGAGTGAAAGAAGTGTAATACGGAGTAAAAACACGGATTAACCCTTGAGCGCGAGAGAGGACTGTCGCTGAGGTTTAGTTTGGATGGGAAGATTTGGGGGAAATCCTTGTGTTGTTTTTCTCTCTCTCTCTCTCTGGCTCAATTCCTTCATTCTAATTCCTAGCTGAATGAGGCAGGTGCAGTCGACGTCAGCACCGACATTCACGGCTTGCTCCTGCTCACAGTGTGCATTCTGCATCTCCATGGTGATGTTTCTGCCTTCGGGGGAGGGGTGGGGGTGGGGGTGGGGGGGGGAACCGTTGTGAGGAGGGCGGGGGGGGGGATTGGTTCACAAAAAAACACTGCGTCTGGAAAACGAATCAGACTGGGGAGGGGTGTGGTGGACAGCTGCTCTTTGTGAATGAATGGAGGGAGTCAATGGGGAGAGGCGGGATGGAAGGAGAGAGAGAGAGAGAGGGATGGAGGGAGTGAAGGAGGGAGATAAAGAGTTGGCGAGGAGAGGCAGAGAGGGGAATGAAACACCTGCAAAGCAGAAAGAGGACAAGGAGGCATGAAGGGAATCCACAAATTGGGGCTGGTTGAGCACAGGGCTAGATCGCTGGCTTTGAAAGCAGACCAAGGCAGGCCAGCAGCACGGTCATATTCCCGTACCAGCCTCCCCGAACAGGCGCCGGAATGTGGCAACTAGGGGCTTTTCACAGTAACTTCATTTGAAGCCTACTTGTGACAATAAGCGATTTTCATTTTCATTTTCATTTCAGAATGGAACCCTGGCACAAGATCTAGTGGAACAGAGTCACACAGGACCACTAATTAGTTTTAACAGCAAGAATTATTTTTTTATTCAACATGAAAAGTTGGATTGTGATATAATACACCTTGACTCCCCCCTTTTGCTTAACAATTACACACAAATTTTAGGATTGACACAGATTACAAAATGGATCTTAATCTACAACGGTCTCATTCACATAAGGTCTGTTTTAAGCTTACAGGATGACTGACTGTGGGCTATGATGATCCCAGACCAGACCCCACTAGTGGCTAGGATACTGGATGGCAACACGGCAGCGCGGTAGTATAGTGGTCAGTGCAGTTGCTTCACAGCTCCAGGGTCCCAGGTTTGATCCCCGGCTTGGGTCACTGTCTGTGCGGAGTCTGCACGTTCTCCCCGTGTGTGCGTGGGTTTCCTCCAGATGCCCTGGTTTCCTCCCACAGTCCAAAGATGAGCAGGTTAGGTGGATTGGCCACACTTAATTACTCTTAGTGTCCAAAAGAAAGGTTAAGTGGGGGGTTGCAGGGGTAGGGTGGAGACATGGGCTTGAGTAGGGTGCTCTTTGAAGGGCTGGTGCAGACTCGAAGGGCCGAATGGTCTTCAACTGCACAGTCAATTCTATGAAACTCAATATTTTAGTTTATTTTGTAAGATTGTGCAGAAAGAATGATTCGCTCTCGGAGTGATTGCATGAAAAAAATAGGCATTTGGTATTTTAACTTTATTGTCAAGATAACATTAAACTCTTTAACTTCACACCAAAAAGGATCAGCTTACCGTTACCCCTTAAACAGTCCTACTCGATTCCCCATTAAACAAAAAGAAAATAAACAGACAGCTCTCAATCTGGACCGAGCCATATTAATACTGTGGCTACCAGGGCAGGTCAAAGGCTGGGAATCTTACGGCAAATAATTCACCTCCTGGCTCCCCAAAGCCTGTCCACCATCTACAAGGCACAAGACAGGAGTGTGATGGAATACTCCCCACTTGCCTGGATGAATGCAGCTCCAACAACACTCAAGAAGCCCAACACCATCCAGGACAAAGCAGCCCCGCTTGATTGCTCCTCCCTCCACAAACATTCAAACCCTCCACCACCGACGAACAGGGGCACCGCGTGCACCATCTACAAGATGCACTGCAGTAACTCACCAGGGTTCTTTAGGCAGCACCCTCCAAACCCACGATCACTGCCATCTAGAAGGACAAGAGCAGCAGATACCTGGGATCCCACCACCTGGAGGTTTCCCTCTAAGTCATTCACCACCCTGACTTGGAAATATATCGGCCGTTCCTTCGCTGTCGCTGGGGCAATATCCTGGAACACCTTCCCTAACAGCACAGTGGGTGGACCTACACCTCAAGGACTGCAGCGGTTCAAGAAGGAATCTCACCACCACCTTCTGAAGGGCACCTAGGGATGGGCAATAAATGTGGGCCTAACCCACGATGCCCGTAAATGAATTTTTAACAATGCATCTTAAAATCAGCATGGCATAGAGCAATACTTGCTTTATAGAACATATTTTTGGGTCCTACGAGAACCCCTTCAGACTCTGGCTGAATATCTTCAGCAGCTATTGCAATTGGGTTGCTTCAGCCTCTTCCTTGTCTTCAGGCAAGACTGCTCTGCTTTAACTATTATTACTCCTTTTTTAACCTATCCTATCAGGAGAGAATTGTCTTTACTTGTGGTCAAAACAAGAGTTGCCAGTTTAGAAGTCATCTGTTTTCCAGAGCTTTTCACAATGCTTCTCTGAGTCCCTTAGCTCCATCCAGCAGTAACATTATCTTCCCAAGCTGAGAAACAAATTATCTTTCCAGGGACTGAAAGCACATTAACTCCACAGGGACTGTCCCCAGTCAAACCATAGTGCATTAGCCCAGTGAAAAACTAATTTCTCTGGTCAATTTCACCTTATGGCTCCTAACATCTCCCAAGTCCTGCAAAACAGGATTCTTTTAAAACAAAACATGACCACTGCGGTCAAACACACTATAACCCAACGCTTTAAACCCTTAAATTGCCCAATACTTAGAATCCAAAATTCCTAAATTCCTCCATTCGACACAGGGCAAATACAATCTCCACTCTGAACCTCAAGTGAATGATTGTGGATGTCTTCTCCAAATCCACCAGATGATTGTCACGTGAGAGATTCCAAACTCCATGACCAAAAACACGGTTTACAATCTTCTCTCCTAATTATAATGCTTTCCCTGGGTGGTTTGCGTTCCAAAATCCAAACCAGGATCTCCAAATGACACTTTTAAACAAAGCCTCCGCTCCACTTTTAACAGCCAATCCAATCCAGGATTTCACACCAACTCCCTTTCGGATTTCTTTGTCCTGGCTGCTTTGCAAACTGCTCACAATTGCTTTAATTCTTGATTCCAGGTGGTATTAAAATGACATCAAAACGTTTCATCCACCTCTGAATTCAGCTGTCCCACTTTAAATCTATTTACTGCGATTGTCACTTTAACTCAGAACACTTTGTTTACTCTTCCTTGAGCTCTTCTGAACAATACCCTGGTCTCTGTTCTCTTCGCTCCAGACGTCTTAAACACTTTTTTTCTCACAATTCCCTGGTTATCTGGACTATAATTTGTACTTCAGGAAGCCAGCCTCTTTGCAGCTCCCGTCCTGTCCAGTCTTTCTTCTGGCAGAGTCGAGAGATGTTTACTCCCCGGGGTCCTGTCTCCAACGGCCTATAAAGTCAGCTAAAACTGAAACTTAAAAGCTTGATTAAGAAAGCAAGCAGGCACAGAGCCTGTCTGCATATTGGAGCCGCAGCTGCCAGACGAGACTGAAACTGTAGGCCTATTAGCATATGGATGGCCCATCTCCAGGAACAAAGGAAGATAGTTAAGTAACCGATCTGGCCCCAGACCTCACGCCTCCAGTTCCCCAAACCGAAAGCAGAGAACAAAGCAGGCCAACGGCCACCTAGGACACGCCCAGCCATCAGGGCACCCACCCCTTTATTGGTCAAGATCAATATGAGTGATCAAGATACTGCCCAATTAATTGGGGCCAAGTTCAAGGCCCGCCCAAAGGCGCGCGACGCCACTTCAGGTATAAGAAGAAGGCCCCAAGAGAGAATCGCTCTCTTGGACTCGGCTCTCAGAGCGGAGAGACCCGCCCACCAGCTGCACCAGAAGCAAGTAAGTCCAAGGTCAACGCTCGCTACCAGACGGACGACCTTAGCTGTTCCCCTTCACCACTTCGACCCCAGCAGCCTCAGAACCGAACAACGGCCATTGTTCCTCTGACTGAGTGGGCACCCAAAGCTAAGTATAGGCTTTAGCAGTAGTGATAGTTTAGTCTGTAGCGTTTCGTGCATGAGTATATTTAACTGTGTGTGTAAATAAATAGTATTGACTTTGAACTAACTAACTGGTGTATTGGCTCTTTGATCAGTATTCGGGTTTGAACATTGTGGCGGTATCGAAAGATACCTGGCGACTCTAGAGCAAACATAATTAGGATTAAGGAAGGCGACCATATTGATCGCCATATTCAGAGCCAACCAAAGAGAGCAACAATAGAAAATCCTGTTGCCAGTGAGAGACGCACCTCCGGGAAACACATGGTTGGGGACTGGAGAATCCAGCTTTTAACAATAAAATATTAATCTTTCAAAACTACCTATGTTTTCCTTCCAAAGTGCGATGCGAAGACCTGAATGGGGAGCGGTGTGGGGGGCATATACAACAGTAGTGGAGTGGAGAGATCCTTGTGTGAATCACCTGCCAAAGTTGGCATGTAGGTTCGAGGGAGAGTGAGAGAGAGTGTGAGGGATTGCGGTAGAGTGTGAGGGAGTGAGATGGAGTGTGAGGGAGCAAGAGGGAGTGTGAGGGACTGAGAGAGAGTGTGAGGGGTTGCGGTAGAGTGTGAGGGAGTGAGAAGGAGTGTGAGGGAGTGTGAGTGTGAAGGAGTGAGAGAGATTGTGAGGGATTGAGATAGAGTGTGAGGGTGTGAATGAGAGCAAGATAGAGCAAGGGAGAGCATAAAGAAGTGAGAGAGAGTATGAAGGATTCAGGGGGAGTGAGAGAGAGTGAAAGGGAGCGTGAGGGAGCGAGAGAGAATGTGACAGAATGTGAGTGAGAGAGAGAGAGAGTGTGAGGGAGTAGGAGAGTGAGAGAGAGTGTGACGGATTGAGAGAGAGAGTGTGAGGGAGTGTGTGAGAGAGTGTGATGGATTGAGAGAGAGAGGGAGGGTATGAGGGAGCGAGAGAGTGTGACAGAGTGAGAGAGAGAGAGTGTGAGGGAGTAGGAGAGTGAGAGAGAGTGTGGCAGATTGAGAGAGAGAGAGAGTGTGAGGGAGCGAGATAGTGTGAGGGAGTGTGTGAGAGAGTATGAGGGAGCGAGAGAGTGTGCAGGAGCGAGAGAGTGTGAGGGTGTGGGAGTGAGAGAGAGTATGACGGATTGAGAGAGTGTGTGAGGGAATGTGAGTGTGAGGGAGTGAGAGAGAGAGTGTGAGGGTATGGGAGAGTGAGAGAGAGTGTGACGGATTGAGAGAGTGTGTGAGGGAATGTGAGTGTGAGGGAGTGAGAGAGAGAGTGTGAGGAAGTGGGAGAGTGAGAGACAGTGCGACGGATTGAGAGAGAGAGTGTGAGGCAGTGTGTGAGAGAGAGAGTGTGAGGGAGCGAGAGAGTGTGAGGGTGTGGGAGAGCGTGAGAGAGTGTGACGGATTGAGAGAGAGTGAGTGTGAGGGAGTGAGAGAGTGAGAGAGAGTGAGTGTGAGGGAGTAGGAGAGAGTGTGATGGATTGAGAGAGAGAGAGAGAGTATGAGGGAGCGAGAGAGTGTGAGGGTGTGGGAGAGTGAGAGAGTGTGACGGATTGAGAGAGAGTGAGTGTGAGGGAGTGAGAGAGTGAGAGAGAGTGAGTGTGAGGGAGTAGGAGAGAGAGAGAGAGTGTGATGGATTGAGAGAGAGAGAGAGAGTATGAGGGAGCGAGAGATTGTGAGGGAGCGAGAGAGTGAGGGTGTGGGAGAGTGAGAGAGAGTGTGACGGATTGAGAGAGTGTGTGAGGGAATGTGAGTGTGAGGGAGTGAGAGAGAGAGTGTGAGGAAGTGGGAGAGTGAGAGACAGTGCGACGGATTGAGAGAGAGAGTGTGAGGCAGTGTGTGAGAGAGAGAGTGTGAGGGAGCGAGAGAGTGTGAGGGTGTGGGAGAGCGTGAGAGAGTGTGACGGATTGAGAGAGAGTGAGTGTGAGGGAGTGAGAGAGTGAGAGAGAGTGAGTGTGAGGGAGTAGGAGAGAGAGAGAGAGTGTGATGGATTGAGAGAGAGAGAGAGAGTATGAGGGAGTGAGAGATTGTGAGGGAGCGAGAGAGTGTGAGGGTGTGGGAGAGTGAGAGAGAGTGTGACGGATTGAGAGAGAGTGAGTGTGAGGGAGTGAGAGAGTGAGAGAGAGTGAGTGTGAGGGAGTGAGAGAGTGAGAGAGAGTGAGTGTGAGGGAGCGAGAGAGTGTGAGGGTGTGGAAGAGTGAGAGAGAATGTGACGGATTGAGAGAGAGAGTATGAGGGAGCGAGAGAGTGTGAGGGTGTTGTAGAGTGAGAGAGAGTGTGACGGATTGAGAGAGTATGAGGGAGCGAGAGAGTGTGGGAGAGTGAGAGAGAATGTGATGGATTGAGAAAGTGTGTGAGTGTGAGTGAGTGAGAGAGAGAGAGTGTGTGAGGGAATGTGAGTGTGAGGGAGTGTGGCAAAGTATGGGGAGGTGTGTGGGGGGGGGCGATAGAATGTGAGGGATTGCGGGAAAGTGTGAGAGACTGTGAGAGAATGTAAATGTGAAGGAGTGAGAGAACGTGAGGGACTGTGAGTGTAAATGAGTATCAGGGATTGGGTGAAAGTGTGAGGGACTGTGGAGGAGTGAGAGTGTGTGTGAATCACTAAGGGACAATTTAGTGCGGTCAATCCACCTAATCCACGCATCTTTGGACTGTGGGAGGAAACCGGAGCACTCGGAGTAAATCCACGCAGACACGGGGAGAACATGCATCCTCACACGGTAATAAATGATCTATGACCTCATTTATGTTGGGGGCAGATCACTTCATTCAATGGACGTGGGTGCCCCTGGCTAGGCCGACAGTTACTGCCCGTCGCTAATTGCCCTTGAGAAGGTGCTTGCCCGCGATCTGCTACTGTTGGGGTGTAGCTACACACAGTGTACTGCTCAGGAAGGAGTGCCAAGCGGCGACGAAGGAATGGCCGACCGGTGTCCAAACTGGGATCGTGTGTGTGAGACGCGGAGCTGTTGGTGTTTTTGTGTGGCCGCCCAGGAGGAGGTTTAAAACGGAGGGGGAAAAGTGCACAGACTCCCTCAAGTGCCAGGAGACCGAGCGGGGGCCGACGTGGGACATTAACTCAGAGTGTGACACGAATCCCCACCTGCCCTACGGCCAGCTCAATGTCCGACCCATTTCACCGCGACGGACGTCAAACTGTTTCCGGCGTGGTGGTACTGTCGCTGGACTAGTAATCCACAGAGCCGGGGTGACTCTCTGAAGACCTGAGTTCGAACCCCGCTACGGTAGGTGGCAAAATCTGAATTAAAAGTCTAATATGAACTATTGTAAAGCCCATCTGGTCCACTAATGCCCCCTCGCCCTGGTCTGGCCTATATGTGACTCCAGACCCACAGCAAATGTGATTGCGTCTTAAATACCCTGTGAAGTGGCCTCGCAAGCCACTCGGTTCAAGGGCAATTAGGGATGGGCAGCAAACGCTGGCCATGCCCACATCCCCATGAACGAATTTTGCAAAAAAGCAACAAATCAGGCAGGTTCAATCTGATTCGCCCACCCCTGGCTGCATGGCACAGATGTACCTGAGGGAGCGGGCCAGGGTGGGGAAAGGAGGTGAAAATTAGCCACTGGTCCTCAAAGGGTTAACTGGTCAACACCACTGTCCAATGGGAGAGTGGTCTTTTATGTTGGAAGCTGCTAACCTTGCTCCCCATTGCTTAGCTGTGCTATGCAGCTGGGAACCTACGCATGAACCTCCTCTTCAGCAGTCAGCGCACGAGCTCCTGTGCTTCTATTTCTGGCTCTGCAGAGTCGGTGCCTTCGAAACTCGAACCTGCTCTATTTTTAAACATTTCGAATCACATCACACGCAGACAGACCTGGGAAGACTGCAGAGTTAACCCCCGCCACGCCAGCTCCTCCCGGCACGCCCCATGCACCACTTTGAGCAAGTTGAAGAGGCAGAGAGAGAGAGAAGGGGGGGGGGGGGGAAGAAATTTGTGCACAGAGGAAGGTGAGGGGAAAGGAGTGAGGAGGGAGGGAGGTTGTATCGACGGCGTCAATGGAGTTGACATGTTTTTGCAGCCATTGATGTTGCCCCTTCCGCTCCTTGATGGGAGCTGGCTCCATCGCGGCACCGTGGTACCTCGGCAAAGCGGGCATTGTTGACCAGTCAGTTGGTTTTGCCGGGCACTTCCACTGCTGGAGGCGTCGCAGATGAGCCCAGTCATTGATTTGTTATGTTGTAGGTGTAACATAAGCGGCTTCCTTGTGGTGCACTTGACAAAGGAAGGTTCAGACGTGGAGACAACGTCAACACGTTTATTAAACTATTTACTCTTCTATTACTCGGGTTCGACACTACTGCTAATCCTACTATAGCTACCCAGACTGACTTAACCAGCTGCTGCAATCCACGTGGTGGGTGTAATATTGAATCAACCCTGTGTCTGTACTCACTGACTGTCTCCACTGGAAAGAGGCAGATCATGTGTGTGGTGTCCTTTATATATGGGTTGGTGTAATGCCCCCCTGTGGTCGTGTCACCCCCGTGTGTATCGTGAATGTCCATTGGTCGTGTCCTATCTACCTGATCTATTGGTTGAGTGTGTGTGTGTGATGTCTCCGGTGCTCCCTCTAGTGTCTAGCTAGCATACATGCATTTACATTGATGCACATCACCACATCCCCCTTTTATATATGTTCATATTTTCTGTACACTTTAAGAAAATTGAACAAAGAACAGGTAGATAAGGTAAGGTATATACAAGTCACGGGAACAGTGATTAAACAATAAGTCCAAACCATTCGTGTGAGTCCCAAAAACCATCAATCATCATGGTCAAATGTCTCTCTTGGTTATGAATGCCATCAACGTCCCTGTGCCACAGGAACCAAGAAGTGGTCAAATTACTTCGCTGTCTGATTTGGAGTCCCTTTCTTTTTTCGATGTTTGTGATGATGCTGTCGGATGACATCTTGTAACTGATAAGGTGTTGACGTTGAAGTGGTACCATCAACAGTATCATTCGAGGTCATGGATGTGCCATATGTTGAAGTTGGATAAGACTGTACAGACTGGTTCTGGCCACATGCTGTGCAGGAAGGGTGATCCTACCGAGAACCGTTGAAGCTTGTCGAATTGGAGACAGAATTGCTGCTCGCATAAATACCTGGTGAAGGTGTGAAACTAGAACCTTGCATCTGATAGGAATATGCCGTCTGGCCAGGCTGGGGTGCAGCAAATCCTGGGCTGTAACTAAGGCATCCAGTCTGTAGTGCAGATTGCGCTTGCGGTAGTCCTCCTTCGGTCTTGATTCCATTAGTGGGCAATCTGTAGTGCTGGCCTGTTTGAGAATACGCTGCATAGACTGCTGGCTGCTGCATGCCTGAATACTGGGTTTGTCCAGCATGAGCTGTCATTGGCTGCACTGCTGGTGTGGAAAAAATGTGTGGATATTGCTGTGGTGAATATTGGTGTATTCCTCTTGGACTGTAGCTGCTGCTTGTTATTACTGACCCAGTGTGATTGTTAAGTGATCCATTTCCTGTCGTTGTGGCATCTGCTGTCACCCTGAGCGTGCCATCACTGAGGTTGCGGCACTCCCTGTCTGGAGTAAAGTCCGGCTTACGTGCATCAGAGTCGGCGTTTGGTTGCTCCCCATCTGGAGTCTGGTCTGTTTTAACTGAGTCAGTGTTGGTTTGTTGATGCTCCCCGTCCGGAGTCTTAGCAGGTTCACTGGAGTCAGCTGAGATTTCTTGAAGCTGCATGTCTGGAGTCGGAACATGCAGGAATGCATTGAGTTGTGGAGAGGTTCGAGCGAATGAGGGTGGAAGTATCATGGTGTCACCGGAGTCACCAGTGGTCTCACAGTGATCGTCGAGTGCCTCTGTACACACTAGCTGAGGTCTGTCACTTTGCACATCTTGCATGGGAAGTGGGATGCTGTCGTCACTCGTCTCACATACCGTGGGTAGAGCCTCAGTAGCTGCTTGTTGTTCACTTGGGTTGGGTAAATCGTCAGAGTCTTCATCTGGTGGCGCAAACAATGTGGGTGGACTGTCATTGTCTTGCTGTTGTCCTTCATTTGGGCTTGGACTGTCATCGTCGCTTTGTTCTTCACTGTAGCATGATAGACCGTCATGGTCGTCCTGCTGTGCACTGGAGCATGGTAGACTGTCATAGTCTTCTTGCTGTTTACTTGAGCATGGCAGTCGAGCATCGTCTGCCGCTAGTTGGTCAGAGGGGGTTGCTAGACCCTCATGGTCTTGTTCCTGCAAGGACTGCGCATCGGAGTCTTGCGTTGCTTCTATCGTGGAGGCTGTCCACGAGCTCACTGCGGAGGCTTGTGAGACTGGAGTCACGTCTTGTTCCTGCAAGGACTGCGCGTCGGAGTCTTGCGTTGCTTCTATCGTGGAGGCTGTCCACGAGCTCGCTGTGGAGGCTTGTGACACTGGAGTCACTTCTTGTTCGTGCAAGGACTACGGTGTGGAGTCTTGCGTGTCTTCTTTTGTAGAGTCGGGAACCTTGAGCGGTGCGTGGACCAAGCTCTGTGTGACAGCAGGCCGCTCTCTGTGGGCTTGTACCGCTCTCTGTCTCTTGGTTTCGGGCCGCAGCATAATCCTGCGCTCACGATTCGGGATGTCGTATATACTGGGCTGAAGAACCTCAAATCCGAAGAACGAATCCGCGTCTGCGTCGGGTTCAGTACGGGGGTCGCCAATGTGCAACACGTCTAGTTGCGGTTCGGACTTGGTACTGGGGTAGCCTCCCAAGGTGAAAGGTTCGTCTGAGTCATTGTCTTCTAGGACCATGTCATCTATGTTTGCGTCGGAGCTGGCATTGGGCTCGCGAGGTCCAGAGAAAATGCAAAGGTCGGTATCGAAGTATTCAAGGTCGGAATCATCGGTTTGGGCGTAGGTAACTGCTTGTTGCAGGGTTCTTCGGAGGTTTATTTTATTTCCTGATTCAATTTGAGGCATTGTACTGTCATTCCAGGTGAAGGAAGGTTGTTTTACGACTTTAAAAGGTTTTTTCTTTGATTTGGGACGTTTCCCCTTTAAATGGGCGTGGTCCGGGGCCTCTGACGTCATGACGCATGTGACGTAGCTGTTCCTTTACCGATGGCCGTTTTCGTGATTGCGCCTGCGCGGCGTCTCGCGCAGGCGCAAACTGATCTTCCTGTTTTGTGCGCTTCTCGCGCAACTGTGCAAGTGCTGTCCCTTTAGAAAGATGGCCACCGATCAAAACTGTTCTCTGCTCCGGGATCTCGGCCTCGTGGTGAGTCCTGGTGCTTCTCTTACCTTTTCTTGCTGGTTGGAGTGTGTTTTCCTCACAGTATTTGCCGAATTTGTCCAGGACTGCCTTGGAGAACTTGAATTTTTAAAAGATTCCTTCTGCTCTGGCACCGGTGATGGTGAGCAGAAGCTCTGTCTTTTCAGCATCGGCCACGTCTTCCAGGTCGGCTGCCACCAGGAAGAATTCAAACATTTGGCGGAATACCCGCCAGTTTTCACGGAGATCGCTGTGGCACCGGAGCTTGTTCGGAACCCGGATCTGGAACATCTTGCCTGGGTATCGTTGCTGGTTGTCACTGTACACTGAGGTATGGCTATCTGGATTGAAACAGTTCAGTCCTGGTACCATGATTTGTTATGTTGTAGGTGGAGCATAAGCGGCTTCCTTGTGGTGCACTTGACAAAGGAAGGTTCAGACGTGGAGATAACTTCAACACGTTTATTAAACTATTTACACTTCTATTACTCGGGTTCGACACTACTGCTAATCCTACTATAGCTACCCAGACTGACTAACCAGTTGCTGCAATCCATGTGGTGGGAGTGATATTGAATCAACCCTGTGTCTGTACTCACTGACTATCTCCACTGGAAAGAGGAAGATCCTGTGTGTGGTGTCCTTTATATATGGGTTGGTGTAATGGTTGGTGTCACCTCCGTGTGTATCTTGAATGTCCATTGGTCGTGTCCTATCTACCCGATCTATTGGTTGAGTGTGTGTGTGTGTGTGATGTCTTTGGTGCTCCCTCGAGTGTCTAGCTAGCCTATATGCATTTATATTGACGCACATCACCACAGTCGTGTCCTCTCATGATGTACTTTGTACAGGGCACACGCAGCAGCGATTGGACGGTTTGGGCCATTTCCCACTCCTCCCTCAATTGCCCAGTTAGTGAATGCAAAAGCAGGACATTCACACCCTCCACCATGGGAGCACTGTGCCTGCAGTGTATCTACAAGACGCGCTGCCACAACTTGCCAAGGCTCCTTCGGCCATGCCTTCCAAACCCGCGACCTCCACCATCAAAAGGTCCTTTTGTTTTTTAACCCTTCATCCAAAAGGGAAACAGTTCCTCTGGACTTGCTCTCAAAGTCCTCCACGACCTTAAGCACCTCTGTCCAATCTGCCCATCGCCTTCTCTGTTGTAAGTGGAATGACCGGCCGTCCCTTCACTGTCACTGGGTCAAAATCCTGGAACTCCCTCCCTAACAGCACAGTGGGTGTACCTACACCACACAGCAGCAGGTTCAAGGAGACACCCCACCACCACCATCTTGCCGTGGGGCGGCACGGTGGCACAGTGGTGAACACTGTTGCCGCAGAGCGCCAGGGAACCTGGTTCGATTCCGGCCTCGGGTGATTGTCTGTGCGGAGTCTGCACGTTCTCCCCGTGTGTGCGTGGGTTTCCTCCGGGTGCTCCGGTTTCCCCCCACAGTCCAAAGATGTGCAGGTTAGGTGGATTGGCCGCACTAAATTGTCCCTTAGTGATCAAAGGATAGGTGGGGTTGGAAGAACAGGGCGGGGAATTGGGCCTAGGTAGGGCGTTCCTTTGAATGGTCGGTGCACACTCAATGGGCCGAATGGCCTCCTTCTACACTGTAGGGATTGTATGATTCTCAAGGACGATCAGAGGATGGACATGAATTTCTGGCCGATCTAATGATGAATATTAAAAATAAAATCAGTGCAGACTGGTACCATCATAGGCACCACATCAATTCACTGGAGAAGAAACTCAGTAATTTCCACTTTGGGTGTCTGTGGCACATTATGGGTATATCCTGGCCGGATGTAACCACGAGAGGTGATCTTCTTGAAGGCAGAGCTCCCAAGTGCATGGGCACCAATCAATCAGAAGAGACTTTGATGGATTGGGACAGTGGAAGATGGCGGTGTACCCAAGGACTTTCTGCACGGTGGTGAAACCGGACCGGACCACCAGTGGATCCAAAGCCCCACCCCGATCCTCGGAAACTGTGGGCAGGTGGCACCCCGACCGATTGCCAGCCTGCCCGCAGGGCTCAGAAACTGGGCAAACGGTTTTAGCATCGGCAAACAGCACCGTGTCTCCTGCAAACGGCATCATTGGATTCTGGCGCACGGACGGACAAGTGGGCTTGCTCAGGTTGGTATCAGTGGCCATCTTGCATTGATCAGGAGACACAATAGTGTCCTCCTCCCCACCCTGTGGCGCCCCCTGCAGAGGCAGAGCTCCTTTCCAATCCCATTGAGCTATTTGCTTTGGATGGTGTGGTAGTCTGTGTAGAGGTATTACGGTACCTAGTAATGCTGGAACACCATTGGTAGATATTGTATGTTTCCTATTGGTCAAGCTGTATGTTAGCTCCGCCCTGCAAGGCGGGGTATAAGAGCCTGTGCCGCCCCAGCAGCCTTCTTTCTGTACCTGAGCTGCTGGGGGAAACATCTAGCTTATTAAAGCCTTCAGTTGGACTACAACCTCGATTTAGTAGTCATTGATCGTGCATCAATTTAATAGGCTAGATTTAAAAGGATGGAGCTCCGAATCAAGCCGGAGTGTCTGCAACTCAGCCCCCACGCGGCAAACTCAGCGGAACATTCAAGCACTGGCTGGCGAGTTTTAATGGATATCTCGGAACGGCCGAAAACACACTCACGGGAGAACAGAAATTGCAAGTCCCGCATTCGAGGGTGAGCCCAGAAATTTACACCCTCATCGAGGACGCGGACGACTTTGATGCAGCAATGGAGCTGCTAAAAGAACATTATATTCGCCCAATAAACCAGGTCTATGCCTGACATCTGCTAGAGACGAGGCAACAGAATCCTATTTATTGACTACAGCTCTGCCTTCAACACCATAATCCCAGTCAAGCTCATATCAAAGCTCCAAAACCTAAGACTTGGCTCCCCACTCTGCAACTGGATCCTCGATTTTCTGACCATCAGGCCACAATCAGTAAAAATGAACAACAACACCTCCTCCACAATAGTCCTCAATACCGGGGCCCTGCAAGGCTGCATACTTAGCCCCCACTCTACTCCCTGTACACACACGACTGCGTGGCAAAATTTGGTTCAAACTCTATCTACAGGTTTGCTGACGATACGACCATAGTGGGCCGGATCTCGAATAACGACGAGTGAGAATACAGGAGGGAGATAGAGAACCTAGTGGAGTGGTGCAGCGACAACAATCTCTCCCTCAATGCCAGCAAAACTAAAGAGCTGGTCATTGACTTCAGGAAGCAAAGTACTGTACACACCCCTGTCAGCATCAACGGGACCGAGGTGGAGATGGTTAGCAGTTTCAAATTCCGAGGGGTGCACATCTCCAAAAATCTGTCCTGGTCCACCCACGTCGACGCTACCACCAAGAAAACACAACAGCGCCTATACCTCCTCAGGAAACTAAGGAAATTCGGCATGTCCACATTAATCCTTACCAACTTTTACAGATGCACCATAGAAAGCATCCTATCTGGCTGCATCACAGCCTGGTATGGCAACTGCTCGGCCCAAGACCGCAAGAACCTTCAGAGAGTCGTGAACACCGCCCAGTCCATCACACAAACCTGCCTCCCATCCATTGACTCCATTTACACCTCCCGCTGCCTGGGGAAAGCGGGCAGTATAATCAAAGATCCCTCCCACCCGGCTTACTCATTCTTCCAACTTCTTCCATCGGGCAGGAGATACAGAAGTCTGAGAACACGCACGAACAGACTCAAAAACAGCTTCTTCCCCACTGTTACCAGACTCCTAAATGACCCTCTTATGGACTGACCTCATTAACACAACACCCTGTATGCTTCATCCGATGCCGGTGCTTATGTAGTTACATTGTATACCTTGTTTTGCCCTATTATGTATTTTCTTTTATCCCCTTTTCTTCCCATGTACTTAATGATCTGTTGAGCTGCTCGCAGAAAAATACTTTTTCACTGTCCCTCGGTACACATGACAATAAACAAATCAGATCCAATCCAATCCAACTCAACTCTTTCCTCTTGTGCACCTTCCTTCGCCTCCGTTGGTGGCCATGTTTCCAGCTGGAGGGACTCCTCACCTCTGATTCTGCTGTTGGAATCACTCCCCCATTCTTTCGCACCCTTGAAAACATACAACTTTGCCCAAGCATTTTTCGCTGTTACAATTTCTCCTCTTCTTCCCTCAGCAGCGAATTCTGTTCTATCACCGTTCCAGTGAATCACCTTGTCTCGCTTTACTGCATTAATGGTGCTACAGGAATGAATGTTGTTGTGGAAACCTTAAACTGGGAATGACTGTTGCGAGGGGCATGAGGCGCCTGTTTTTCAGGTGTATATCGGACACTACTTATTTCAGGACTTGAGCCCCCACGGCCGACCTGAATGGCTGCCACCATATTGGTCTTCGCTGATTTATGCGTCCTTGGCAGTTGCCTGCGAGCAGCTTCAAATATGCAAAAAGGGGCCTGCCCGTGCAAAGGACCGTCCTTCAATTGTTATGTGAGAGTACCTTTAACAAATGGGTGTTTATCAAATAGCTGCAGTGATGTCAGAGTGTGGGTGGAGCTGGGCTGTCTGTCTGCTTTTACTTTCGTTATCGAGCTGGCAGCTACAGTGTGTGTTTTGTTTCGTTTTCAGAGTTGGAGCTGCATCCAGCCAAACAAGGTGCAATTTTGATCTCTCTCTGTATGAAAAGAATGTCTTCAGATCACTTGCTAATGTAAAAGTGATAACTGCTCTCAGTAGAGAATTTAAACCTGTTAAAGAGGGTATTTGTCTTATGGCTGTTGCTAGGAAAGATTAAGGGTTACTTATAGAGTACTGTATTCTTTGGGGGGGGGGGGAGTATTTGAGTTCATAGTTGCTCAGATGTTTACTGTGTGTTTATAAAATGTTAACTGGATTCATAGAATAAACATTGTTTTGTTTTAAAAATACTTTTCGATTTCTGCTGTACCACACCTGTAGAGTGGGCCGTGTGCTCCCCATAACCACAATCTATTAAAAGTTGTGGATCAGGTGAACTCCATGATACACTTTGGTATTCTCTAAACCCTGGCCCGTAATACAATATTGTTGGAGAAACTGGTCAGAGAAGATGCCATTCTCAAGTTCTCCAACAGAATTAACCACGGGTCCCTAAAGAGCACGGAGAGAAACTTGTGTTTTGTCCTGCTGCATCGGGGCTTCTCCATTGGTGACCGGGAGAGGGCACGATTATTGCCACGAGGCCCGACGATCAGTTTCCCATGCTCCTTAGCCACTCAGATTCTTCCCCGTGGCCCATTTGGCTTCCGAGGAGGGACGTGAAGTGATTTCTAGCCCAGGAGATTGAATGATCTTCACGCGCATGAGGCTGGAATCCAGATATGTTCCCCATGAGGCTGAAACGCCGGCGTTGATCCCATCCATGTGTAAACAGGATGGGGCGAGGATGAAATTTGCAACAAAATGTAACCATTCACTTCTGTCGATTTCCTGGTGGGTCTTGAACTATTCCCCTTGAACTGAATGAAATGAAATGAAAATCGCTTATTGTCACAAGTAATCTTCAAATGAAGTTACTGCGTGTGTGTGTGGGGGGGGGGGGGGGGGGCGGTTGGAGGGGTGGAGAGGGGGAAATAATAGAAAGTCATGATTGTAATGGAAGAAATAAGGCACAGTAACTCCCAGAAACAGAAATGCGGCTTGTATTACCAACGCTCAGGGAAATCCAATTTGTTATGGAAACATGTACCTTTCCATGCATGTTGTAGTCTGAAGCTATGGATAGCGATGGTAGAGGTTCCAACATTCTTTGCCTCACACGGTTGACCCGGAATTATCAGTCGAGGCATAGATTACAAAAGCAGGGAGGTCATGTTGGAGTTATGGGAAGGATGTGATTGCACTGGAGGGGGTGCAGAGGTAATTCACCAGGATGTTGCCTGGGATGGAACATTTAAATTATGAAGAGAAGTTGGATAGGCTTGGGCTGTTTTCGCTGGAGCAGAGAAGACTGAGGGGCGACCCGATCGAGGTGTACACGATTATGAGGGGCATGGACAGGGTGGATAGGGAGCAGCTGTTCCCCTTAGTTGAAAGGGTCAGTTATGAGGGGGACACAAGTTCAGGGTGAGGGGCTGGAGGTTGAGGGGGATTTGAGGCAAAACCTTTTTATCCAGAGAGTGGTGACGGTCTGGGATGCACTGCCTGGGAGAGTGGGGGAGGTGGGTTGCCTCACATCCTTTAAAACGTACCTGGATGAACACTTGGCACTTCACAACATTCAAGGCTCCGGGCCTGCTGGCAAATGGGATTAGGTGGGCAGGTCAGGTGTTCTCAAGCCTCGGTGCAGACTCGATGGGCCGAAGGGCCTCTTCTGTGCTGTATTATTCTCTGATTCTGTGAGTCTCTCCTGCTCTTGCCGTCAGCCATTGGTGCGTTTGGGAGGATTTGCAAGTTGACACTCGACCTGATTGGTTGCTTTATGAATGCACCTTCCTCGACCATCCGGCTCAGAGGCCTGGACGCTAACCCGCTCCCCCACAAGACCTTCCAGCAATGTGACAATGACGTGATAAGCTATTTCCAGTGGTTACAGGATATATGGGAGATGCAGGAACAATGTTCTCGACGGTGGGGGAGTCCAGAACCAGGGGGTAACAGTCTGAGGATACGGGGGAGACCCGGCGGGATTCTCCACTCCCGCGCCGAAGTGCCCACGCCGTCGAGGTTCACGACGGCTCGAAACGGCCCCGATCCCGACCGATTCAGGCCCTGACAATGGGCTAGGATCGGGGCCGCGTCATCTACACGCGCCAGGCCTTGTCGCCGGGTAAAGGCGGCGCCGCATACATGACGCGGCCGACGCCGCATAACTGGCGTCACCCGCGCATGCGTGGTTGTCGTCCTCTCTGAGTCCGCCCCGCAAGAAGATGGCGGACGGATCTTGCCGAAGGAAGGAGGTCCTCCTTCAGAGAGGACGGCCCGACGATCGATGGGCACCGATCGCGGGCCATCCCACATTTCAGCCCCCCCCCCCCCCCCGGTGAAGAATCCCCCCCTCCCCCGCCCCCCCCCCCCCCCCCCCCCCCGGGCAGGCCCACCCCCCCCCCCCCCCCCCCCACAGCGTTCCCAGGTGTGGACGGCGCCAGGGGGAACCCGCCATTTTGGCCTGGCCGCTCGGCCCATCCGGGCCCGAGAATAGCGGGGGTGCCGGAGAATCGCCATTTTGGGTGTCTCCGGCGATTCTCCGGCCTGCGGCCCGCGGAACTCAACGGGGCCGTTCCGGCCGCTTGGGAGAATCGCGGGAGGGCGTCGGACCGGCGTCCCAGGCGATTCTCTCAACCGGCGCGGGAGTGGAGAATCTCGCCCGGTTTGGACAGAGATGAGGAGAGATTTCTTCACCCAGAGAGCAGTGAGCCTGTGAAATTCGCAACCACAGAAGGTAGTCGAGGCCAGAGCATTGTATGTTTTCGAGAAGCAGTTGGATACGGCACTTAGGGCGAAGGGGATCAAAGAATATGGTGAGGGGGGAAAGCGGGATCAGGCTAGTGAGTTTGATGATCAGCTATGATCATAATGAATGGCGGGGCAGGCTCGAAGGGCCGAATGGCCTCCTCCTGCTCCTCTTTTCCATGTTTCTATGTTTCTGTGTTGGTGGATACAGCAAAGGGAATTGCTACCCTCTCCTTCAAAATGCTACTTTGCGGGTATCTGCGATGAGGCTACTCCCCCTCCAAGGAAACGCACCCGGACGTAACTCAGCAATGCTCTTTCTAAATCCCACGTCTATGTTTTTAGAGACCTATTTTCTGTCGACGGTTACATTTAGGGGGTGTTCACTAATGTCTCTTTCGGGAAGGAAATCTGCCATCCTTACCCGGTCTGGCCTACACGTGACTCCAGACCCACCGCAATGTGGTTGACAATTAAATGCTGGTTTATCTCGCTGCTTTGGTACGGAGCCATTGAGAGCCTTCGGTCACAACACAAGAATGTGAGAAAGTTTGAAAGGACAACACCCACTTTGCCAGCACCTCTGAAGCAAAGTCACACTGCGAGCCTGGGCAAATGGTGATCTCACAGGTGTGGTAGTCACCACTGTTGTATTATATTGTATATATGGGTATTACGGTAAGGCCCCTGTACTACAGGTACGGGGGTAGATCCCTGCCTGCTGGCTCCGCCCAGTAGGCGGAGTATAAATGTGTGTGCTCTCCGAACTGCAGCCATTTCGGCAGCAGCTATAGGAGGCCACACATCCCTGTGTAATAAAGCCTCGATTACTCTCTCGCGTTATGGCAAACTGCTCCAGAAAAACGTCAGCAGCAAGAAAGTTTGCTTAAAGGCTCAAGATTGTTAAGTGGTGGTAGCTTGGGAAAGGGAAGCGGTGACTGACCTCAGGTGCTCTTAGTTGCACTGGAATCATGTCAGCCCAGATGTCTACTTCAAGTTAGGCAGCACGGTAGCATAGTGGCTAGCACAATTGCTTCACAGCTCCAGGGTCCCAGGTTCGATTCCCGGCTGGGTCTCTGTCTGAGCGCAGTCTGCACGTTCTCCCCGTGTCTGCGTGGGTTTCCTCCGGGTGCTCCGGTTTCCTCCCAGAGTCCAAAGATGTGCAGGTTAGGTGGATTGGCTGCGCTAAATTGCCCTTAGTGTCCAAAATTGCCTTCAGTGTTGGGTGGGGTTACTGGGTTATGGGGGTAAGGTGGTGGTGTGGGGTTGGGTACGGTGCTCTTTCCAAGAGCCGGTGCAGACTCGATGGGCCGAATGGCCTCCTTCTGCACTGTAAATTCTATGAAAAGTTGTTATTGAATCACTTTAGTGTGCTTGTGTGTGTGTGTATACATGAATGTGTTTTTGTGTGTGTGCATGTGCGTGTTCATGTGTGAGTAGAATAGAATCCCTAGAGTGCAGAAGGAGGCCATTCGACCCATCGAGTCTGCACCGATCCGCCAAACCAGCTATTGTGGGTGGTGGAGGGAGTGAATGTTTGTGGAGGGGGGAGCAATCAAGCGGGGCTGCTTTGTCCTGGATGGTGTTGAGCTTTTTGAGTATTGTTGGAGCTGCACTCATCCAGGCAAGTGGAGAGTGTTCCCTCACACTCCTGAATTGTGCCATGTAGATGGTGGACAGGCTTTGGGGGTCAGGAGGTGAGTTATTCACCACAGGATTCCTAGCCTTGGTCCTGCTCTTGTAGCCACAGTATTTATAAGTCTACTTAGGTTTCTGGTCAAGGGTAACTCCCCGGATATTGATAGTGTGGGATTCAGCGATGGTAGTGCCATTGAATGTCAAGGGGCGGTGGTTAGATCCTCTCTTGTAGGAGATGGTCATTGCCTGGCGCTTGTGTGGCATGAATGTTACTTGCCACTTGTCAGCCCAAACCTGGATATTGTCTGGGTCTTACTGCATTTAGACACGGACTCCTTCAACTCTGAGGAGTCGTGAATGGTGCTGAACATTGTGCAGTCATTCACAACCATCCCCACTTCTGACCCTATGATGGAACGAAGGTTATTGATGGAGCAGCTGAAGATAGTTGGACCTAGGACACTACCCTGAGGAACTCCTGCAGTGATGTGCTGGGACTGAGATGACTGAACTCCAACAACCACAACCAACTTCCTTTGTGCCGGGTATAACTCCAACCAGCGGAGAGATTTCTCCCCAATTCCCATTGACTCCAGTTTTGCCAAAACTGTACAAGCAAACGCTGCCTTGATGTCAAGGGCAGTCACTCTCACCTCACCTCTGGCATTCAGCTCTTTTGTCCATGTTTGAACCAAGGCTGTAATGAGGTCAGGAGCTGAGTGACCCTGGGTGGAACCCAAACTGAGCGTCCGTGAGCAGGTTATTGCTGAGTAAGTGCCGCTTGATAGCACTGTTGATGACTCCTTCTGTCACTTTGCTGATGATCGAAAGTAGACTGATAGGGCGGTAATTGACTGGGCTGGATTTGTCCTGCTTTTGGTGAACAGGAGATAGTTGGGCAATTTTCCACATTGCCAGGTAGATGCCAATGTTGTAGCTGTACTGGAACAGTTTGGCTATGGGTGCGGCAAGTTCTTGAGCACAAGTCAACAGTACTATTGCCGGAATATTGTCAGGGCCTGTAGTCTTTGCAGCATCCAGTGCCTTCAGCATGCGTGCGATCATGTGTGTGTATGTGTTTGTGTGTGCATACATGATTGCACATGCATTATTTCTGTGTGTGCATGTGTGCATGTTTCTGCGTGCATGCAAGTGTGCATTTTGTGTGTGTCCGTTGTTATGTAAGTCTGTGTGTACCTATTTGTGCATGATAATAATATTAATAATAATAATTGTCACAAGTAGGCTTATATCAACACTGCAATGAAGTTACTGTGAAAAGCCCCTAGTCGCCACACTCCGGCGCCTGTTCGGGTACACTGGGGGAGAATTCAGAATGTCCAATTCACCTAACAGCACGTCTTTCGGGACTTGTGGGAGGAAACCGGAGCGCCCGGAGGAAACCCACGCAGACACGGGGGGGAACGTGCAGACTCCGCACAGACAGTGGCCCAGCGGGGAATCGAACCCGGGACCCTGGTGCTGTGAAGCAACAGTGCTAACCACCGTGCTACCGTCCCGCCCATATCCTTGCTTACGTGCACAATTGGATGTGCATGTGTGTGCTTGTGAGTGCCTGCATGTTTGTGCATGCGGGTCAGCACATGTGTTTGTGCACATGTGTGAATATGTTTGTGCACATGTGTGAATGTGTCACCTGGCACTTGAAAATCGTGCCTGCAATCAAAGTCCACAATCGCTCGCACAAGCCGACCAGCTAAACGCGAGCGGGCGGATCTCTTTTTAGAGAGCAGGAGAAAAGAAGAGAGTACAAAATGGGGGGGGGGGGGGTGGGGCGGAGCGAAAGCAGCAAAAATGGAGGAGATTAGATAAAGTGAGAGGCAGTGAATAAGGAGATTATCAGAGGTTATCATAGAATTTACAGCGCAGAAGGAGGCCATTCGGAGATGGAGGAGAGAGCGCAAAGGGAACGGGGAGCTATCCCCTAGCCCGTCCTCAGGAAGAGAGGAGGGGGGGAATTGGAAATAAACACCTCGTTGAAAAGAATTGTGAGCGACGATGCTCATTATTGAAATGGTGAGGAGCGGAGCTCTTGATGAAATCATTCGCAGTGCCACCACCTCGCTGTGTCTCGGCTACAGAATCGCTCCCTTAGCACTCACACAGTTAATCATTGAAATTCTCCACGCAGTCTCCATGTCAGGGGTCTGAGATTTATCAAAGGGGCTCACGTGCCGAATTGCGTCAGCAGCTCCCCCTTGAGAGCTTCAAATGTTCTATAAACGGAATAGAAAGAGTCGATACTGCCCCGAGGCATCTCGGTCTGAGGGTTTTATATAGACAGAAAGGTACCAAAAATAGCAATGTGGCTTCAGACGACAGGTTGTGAAGAGGCAGACAGACAGGGAGAGACACACAGACAGATAGATAGACAGATAGGCAGACGGAGAGGGAAATGTGTGGACAAAGCCAAGAGACAAAACCTGGTGAGAAACTGAATGACATCCACGGTCATGAATAAAAAGCAACGGTTCATTCTTAAAAACCTGACACAGAGAGGCAGACCTCAATGAAATAATTAGCCAATCAAGTGCATCATGTTCATTCATTCCCTCATAAGCTTTGCTTAATCCTGTTTTCCTGCTCCCTTTGTCTCGTGAACATCCACAGTCTCTCTCCTTTTGCCTGCTTCTTTGTCCTTTGGCCCAATTATTTGTCATCGCCTCCTCTCTGTGTGTCTCTTTTACATGTCTCTGCTCACTCCCTTGTCTCCCCCTTTTATTCTGTCTTTATCCCTTCCCGTACCAGCCTCCCCGAACAGGCGCCGGAATGTGGCGACTAGGGGCTTTTCACAGTAACCTCATTGAAGCCTACTCGTGACAATAAGCCATTTTCATTTCATTTTTTCATTCCCTCTATCCTTTTCTCTGTTTCCAATCGCTGACCGCCTCTCCTCCCTGGGTATCACCTTTTTCCTTCTCTCTCTCTCTCTTTTTCTCTCTGCCTTTGTTCGCTCTCTCATTCGCGAATAGCTCGGGCGGGGCCGAGCGCACCCATCAGTAACAGCGTGTTTACCAAAACAAAAGGGTTCCCCGCGGTTAAAGTCGCCAACTCGGGTTGGACGTACCCCTGGAGCTGCTTGTCACAGCCCGCACGCACACGGGACTTACCATAGAACCATAGCATCCCGACAGCGCGAGAGGATGCCCTTCCGCCCGTCAAGTCTGCAGCAGCCCACTGAAAGAGCACCCCGCCTAGGCCCAGTCCCCAGCTCTCTTCCACCTCACCTGCGCACCCCTGGACACTGAGGGGCAATTTTATCACGGCCAATCCACCTAACCTGAGCATCTTTGGACTTGTGGGAGGAAACCGGAGCACCCGGAGGAAACCCACGCACACACGGGAAGGACGGGCAGTCTCCGCACAGACAGTGACCCAAGCCGGGAATCAAACCCGGGTCCCTGGGAGGCAGCCGTGCTAACCACTGTTGCTGGAGGGATTGATTATATTCCATGTGTCCCTTGCGGAATACGGGCTTCCCCGCTAAGGGGGTGAGGGGTGGGGGGAGATCAGGTAACATTGTGTACAAGGTTGGCCAGTTCGTGATCAGCCTCTTCAGACTCGGTTGGGTGCCACCGGGAGCTGTGTCCCTTAATCATTGTCAATACGCCTTTGTTTCATTGTTACAACTCGGTGTGCACTCCCCGTGTCTTCGTACAACTTGGCACTTCAGGGCTTGAGAGCCAAAACCAAGGCTGGCACTGCCATGCGTTACTGAGGGTGTGCTGCATTACTGAGGGTGTGCTGCGGTACTGAGGGTGTGCTGCATTACTGAGGGTGTGCTGCGTTACGGAGGGTGTGCTGCATTACTGAGGGTGTGCTGCGTTACTGAGGGTGTGCTGCATTACTGAGGGTGTGCTGCATTACTGAGGGTGTGCTGCATTACTGAGGGTGTGCTGCATTACTGAGGGTGTGCTGCATTACTGAGGGTATGCTGCGTTACTGAGGGTGTGCTGCGTTACTGAGGGTGTGCTGCATTACTGAGGGTGTGCTGCATTACTGAGGGTGTGCTGCATTACTGAAGGTGTGCTGCATTACTGAGGGTGTGCTGCGTTACTGAGGGTGGGCTGCGTTACTGAGTGTGTGCTGCATTACTGAGGGTGTGCTGCGTTACTGAGGGTGTGCTGCGGTACTGAGGGTGTGCTGCATTACTGAGGGTGTGCTGCATTACTGAGGGTGTGCTGCGTTACTGAGGGTGTGCTGCATTACTGAGGGTGTGCTGCGTTACTGAGGGTGTGCTGCGGAACTGAGGGTGTGCTGCGTTACTGAGGGTGTGCTGCGTTACTGAGGGTGTGCTGCGTTACTGAGGGTGTGCTGCGTTACTGAGGGTGTGCTGCATTACTGAGGGTGTGCTGCATTACTGAGGGTGTGCTGCGTTACTGAGGGTGTGCTGTGTTACTGAGGGTGTGCTGCGTTACTGAGGGTGTGCTGCGGAACTGAGGGTGTGCTGCGTTACTGAGGGTGTGCTGCGTTACTGAGGGTGTGCTGCATTACTGAGGGTGTGCTGCGTTACTGAGGGTGTGCTGCATTACTGAGGGTGTGCTGCATTACTGAGGGTGTGCTGCGTTACTGAGGGTGTGCTGCATTACTGAGGGTGTGCTGCGTTACTGAGGGTGTGCTGCGTTACTGAGGGTGTGCTGCGTTACTGAGGGTGTGCTGCTTTACTGAGGGTGTGCTGCGTTACTGAGGGTGTGCTGCATTACTGAGGGTGTGCTGCGTTACTGAGGGTGTGCTGCGTTACTGAGGGTGTGCTGCATTACTGAGGGTGTGCTGCGTTACTGAGGGTGTGCTGCGTTACTGAGGGTGTGCTGCGTTACTGAGGGTGTGCTGCGTTACTGAGGGTGTGCTGCATTACTGAGGGTGTGCTGCGTTACTGAGGGTGGGCTGCGTCTCCCTCCACCTCACCGCCAACGTCTTTCCGAAGCGCCTTCTCACCGCTCTTTCTGCCAATCCCCCCTCCAGATTCAGGGCCCTGCCCCCACTGTGTGACGTGCCGTCAATCAGCCGGTGCGGTTTCAAAATACGAGGAGGGATTTTTTTTTTCTTAGAGAGGTCGTTAGTTTGTGGAATCCTGTCCCCCCAGGAGAGCAGTGGGGGAGAGGCAGGAAAATGGAGTTAAATGGTTCTGAATGGGAAAGCAGGTTCATGGGGCAGAATGGCCTGCACCTTCTCTTATTTCTTATGATCTTATAAGACTATAAGATGTAAGAGCAGAAGTCGGCCATTCGGTCCATCGAATCTGCTTCGCCAGGCAATGAGACCATGACTGATCTGACGTGATAATCCTCAACTCCACTTTCCTGCCTCATCTCCGCAACCCTCGATTCCCTTTTAATGATTGAAAATCTGTCCACCTCAGTGTCATGGCGACCACGAAGGACCATGGGTGATCGTCGATAGATCTCCCCGGATGTTTCGTGGAGTACGAGTCCCCCTGTTGAGCGGGCAGAGGCTCCCGCAATAGGAACTATTCAGCGGGAGTGTAAAACCTGTGGACCAGGTGCGTACCGTGTTGCTAACTTTTTGTTGGCTCTTAAAGGTTGCCCGTTGTGTCTTTACTTAATTTGCTCTGTTTCTATAACCTTTGCTCTAGAGTCGCCAGGTATCTTTATGATACCGCCACGAGGTTCAAGTTCAAGTGCTGATCAATAACTCAACACACCAATTAGTAAGATTCAAATCAAAACACATTTATTATACACAGTCAATCGCTACTCATGTATAAAACTCTACTTACTAGACTATCTCTAACACTAAAAGGCCTATACTTAGCTTTGGAACTGGCCCACCAGGTCAGGGGAACTAATGGCCTTTCGTTCAATTCTGAGTCTGCAGGATTCAAAGCTGGTATGGACTGGTAGCTAGGAGCGCCTATCTCGTAGCGTGCGTTGACTGGAGACTTACTTGGTTGATGTAGCGGCTAGGGCCACTGTCAAGAGTTGTTTCGAGCTGCTGAGTGACCCTGCCAAGAAGGACAAATTGAACTTGGGGACTCTACTTTATAGTCCCCAGGGGCTCCGCGCCATTCGGGGCGGACCCCGTACCTGGTTCCAAGTGATTGGACTACATTCTGATCACTTGGATCGATTTCTCCAATACTGGAGCTGTTCCCTGAACGCTGGGCGGTTCCCAAGTGTCCATTGGCCTTCCTTTGTCTTGGCTCCTGCTGGCGCCGAGGAATCTGGCTTGGCCTTGTTTACCTTCAATGTTTCCAATTGTTCCTGGGGATCGCTCATTAATATGCAGATGGTTGTTAGTTTCAGTGCTGTCTGGGTTTCTGCAAGTTCTAATACACAGGAAACTTTGCACCTGCTAGTTTTTCCTGGCTTGACTGAATTTCCCTGCATTCTTTGCGGATCTCCATTTTAAGTCGGGAAGTGGCCAACCCAGGTGGCTACACATCCTCCTTGTGATCCCTAACGCGAAGCATGAAGGATCACATAACTGCGTCATCTTCACTCCCTGACCCAGCGAGCACTCTTCCATGGCCCCTACACTGATCATAACTATGCAATAAAATTTTTAACCGACAATTCTAAGTGGCGCTATGTCACAACAGGGACATGCAGTGCAACATATTTAAAAAAACGGTACCTCTAACTATCTTCATAAACTGCACTCATTTAAACATCCAATCAAACTAACTTCCTAACAATACAAAAATAATAGCAGCATTCACATTTCCCTCTGGCTTGGCAGTCAAGCACAGAGTTGTACAATCTCTCAATTGTCTTTATTCACAAAATGATGCAAACGAATGTCCTTTATTGTAGATCAAGGGGTTCGGGGGCCTGGTGAAAACCAAAAATAGGGGATCTTATCCTGTATACCGGGGTGCGAGTGCAGTAGGCTCTCCTTCGCCATTTCCTCATGCGGATAGTCTGTACGATGCTGCAGAATATCGCCAATGCTAAAAGGGATTCAATTACGTATGAAAGGGAGTACCATGTTATAAACCTATCACACCATGATGGTGCGTTGTTACTTGTCACTGGGCTCTGGGTGCTGTGGGGAAGTGAATCATTGACGGCCGGGGGGGTTGGGGTCAGGGGGTTCGCGTCCGCGCGTAACCGAATACAAATTATCATGATAGCGAAAAACACGTATGATATCTTCATTGTTCTCTTCTTTCTTTTCTTCTCTTCCTTTTTGTCTCTTCTCTCTTCCTGGAGCTTCTGGAATTCTGTGGATCAAGCATAGTTTCTGTTACCGTCTTGTTTACTATCTCGTGCGTTAGCATGTCTGTCTTTTAGTGCCAATTTCCCTTTATAATTGGTCACCAGGTGTGACTCCCTCATTTAAAAAAAAATTTTTAAACCAAGTATTTGGACTAGACATCTAAGAGAATACTGCCGTACTGCGAGCCGTCTCGCAGCCGGTGTGATTTACCATCCCAGTGTTTGAGGATGGAAATAGCAGAGGGAAGCAATCCTAAGGGTTGCTAAAACCAAACAAAAGAACTTTGAAAGTAACGAGCCAAAATGGGGTGCGTATGGAATCCCCGGGTAGGACGGTGATCAATGCCGTGTGAGCTCTACCCAAGCGTAGTTGACCAGAGGGGGGGGTCCTCAGGCAGGGCGGAGACCAATGCCGTTTCTCCACTGCCTGAGCAACCGGCAAGGACAGGTAAGAATGTGGTCGTCGTGGGGGGCTGCCTCTCGAATTAGGAGAGCAACTATGAGTCGGGTTCTGTCGACAAACTAGTTCCTCTGAACTATTGTCTGGGACAAACTTGTACCTTTAACAGCCGGGGGGCGTTAAAAGAGTGGTGGCGTGGGGCCATGAAAACCTTTCCGAGTTTACACACACTTAATGATAACACTAATCGAACAAACATTCAACAAATATGGCGCAGGTTCCATCAGAAATGGCACCGTTTCTCCTGAGCGGTTCCTTTTAAAACATCATCTGGACACCTCAGTTATCAGTTGCGAACAGGGTAACAAAGGGGTTCTCGTTTTGGGAGTCAGACTCAAAGTCATCATCTTCGCCCGGATGCCATACTCCGGATGAGGGTTGATAAAGCTGCATGGTGTGACTTAGGGTCCAGCTCGTCGTTTCGGACGAGCCTGTACGAATTGTCACAGTGCCAAATAGTCGTGTCTAATTCTGTGGGGACGGAGTCGGGGTCGTCATCGTAGGGCAGTGGTCTTTGGTGGGGTTTGTTAAGGAATTTGATCAGGAAGGGATCATTCAAATCATGTTCAGACCTGTTGTATGGGGATAGTAGGAGGCGTGCTGTGGCTATTGTCTGAGTCATAGTCGCTGTCGCTGCTGCTGCTGTCTGTGGGCGTTCCGGGGCGGAGTCTAGAGTTCGGGGGTGGAGTCGACGTCAAGTCCGTGGATGTGGTGGGCGTGTTGGGGGAGGGTAGGGATACGTTTGCTGTGGGCGGGTGGTGGTCTGCTGCGTTGAGCATGACGTGGTGTGCGTGATTGGACTGTGGGCCATATGCCTTGAGCTGGTTAATATGGAACCACGCAGTCTTCCCATTGGGGTACTTAATTTTATACACGGAGAGGCTTACTTTGTCCGCGATGGAGTACGGACCCGAATACTTAGGTGACAGGAACGTGCTGGGGTTGTAAATGGAGAGCATGACCTGCTGTCCTACATCAAACTCAGTCGCATGCACTGTCTTGTCGAAACAGGCCTTGCTCTGTTTCTTCCTGGTGCCTAATTTTACTGCGGCTGCTAGCTGAGCCGTTTCTACATTCTCAACCAATTGCTTGACTGCGTTCTCGTGTGTGAGGGCCATCACTTCGGGGCTGGTCAAGTCAAGTCCTAATAAAAATTCTGTGCCATTCATGGGGCACCCGGTCATGAGCGTGTGTGGGGTGTATCCTGTGGATGTCGAAACAGTGTTATGCAAAAACATTCGTGCAAAAGGGAGGACTGAATCCCAAGTGGTGCTGTTTTGTTGGACCATTTTCCTGAGGGTGTCTTTTAGGGTCCGATTCATTCGCTCCACGAAACCACTTGACTGGGGGTGGTATGCGATGTGGAATTTTTGGGTAATGCCAAATATCGACAGGATGTTCTTCATGACACGTCCCGTAAAATGGGAACCTTGGTCGGATTCAATGCTGCGGGGGAGTCCCCATCTCGTAAAGATGTGGTGGGTTAAAATCTTAGCGGCAGTCTTTGCCGTGTTTGTTCTAGATGGGAATGCTTCTACCCATTTCGTAAACGTGTCTATCACAACTAACACACACTTGTGACCATTCCTGCTAGGGGGCAATGGTCCTATAAAATCAATCTGGAGGTTAGTCCAGGGGCCATTAACGGGGCGGGTGTGGCTAAGCTGAGCTTTCTTCGCTTGGATCGATTTCTCCAATACTGGAGCTGTTCCCTGATCGCTGGGCGGTTCCCAAGTGTCCGTTGGCCTTCCTTTGTCTTGGCTCCTGCTGGCGCCGAGGAGTCTGGCTTGGCCTTGTTTACCTTAAATGTTTCCAATTTTTCCCGGGGATCGCTCATTAATATGCAGATGGTTGTTAGTTTCAGTGCTGTCTGGGTTTCTGCAAGTTCTAATACACAGGAAACTTTGCACCTGCTAGTTTTTCCTGGCTTGACTGAATTTCCCTGCATTCTTTGCGGATCTCCATTTTAAGTCGGGAAGTGGCCAACTCAGGTGGCTACAACCGGCATTCCCGATGGTCGCCAGGCTGGGACGCCACCTCTGGGGCTCTTTTCGTCACCCAAATAAACTAGAGTTTGCACAAAGTTTAGCCTTGCAGAGGTATTACATTGGCAACGAGGAGTAAAACCCAGATCCCCGAACAACCTTCAGAGTGAAACAAACAACTCCCCGGTAAACAATGCAAATTGCCCCCTTTTTCGGTGAACCCAAGCCGTACGATATTAACAGAGGATATGCAGAGCGCATGCGTTATTTCTTTTGTTCCAAACAAGTTGTGGGAGATGAGAAGCAGAAGGTTACCCTCCTGACACTTGTGGGGCTGCGGTGTTCAGCATGATAAACCTACCCAGGGGCCCCTGCCTCAAGGCTTTTGACGAGCTCGTAGACCTGGTGGGGAACCTCATCCTCCAAAGATACCATTTTAGTACAGTGGGAAGGACCCCGGAAGAAGCCGTCACATGAATTTCTCAGTAGGTTGCGAAAGTGGGAGGAATATTGTGAATTTGAGACCCATCCCCGAGCGAGATGCTGTGAGATAGGCTGGTGTGTGGAATAAATAATGTCACCACTCAAAAGAAGTGACTGGCAGAGCCTGACGTAGGCCTGAAAAGACCATTGGGATTTCCCTGTCCCTGGAGAATGCAGAGAAAGGGGCTCAGGATCTACACGGGACACCAGCCAGTAATGTCCTCAAGTCGGGGGGAGGGGTCTCTCACGAGAAAGCTTATACCTTAGATGAAGGCACCTATGGGAGTCGCCCATTGTCTAACCAAAAATCCGCAGGGTCTCGCTGTCAGTTGACGAAACTACAGATAGGGCGGGAGATGGGGCTTAGGTGGGGTGCTCCTTTGGAAGGTCGGTGCAGACTCGATGGGCTAAATGGCCTCCTACTGCACGGTAGCGATTCTATGATAACCCCAAGTATACCAGAGAGCCCTCTCCGGAGGAGAGCAAGTGCTAGCTATTGGATTACTGAAGTCACTCTCGAAGGGCACAACCAAGGCAATGTTGCCAGACTTGGCAATACGTGTATTCCCCAGGCGAGAGGCTAAGGCCAACCTGGGGCTCGTACCACGCAACATGCCCACTTCCAGACAACGAGATGATGCAATCAAACTGTATCATTACAACTAAGGTTCCCCCCAATAGTGATAAGGCTACTCAGAATAGTCATCCGTGAGAAATGGGCGGCACTGTGACACGGTGGTTAGCGCTGCTGCCTCACAGAGGCAGGGACCGGGGTTCGATCCCAGCCTCGGGTCACTGTCTGTGCGGAGTCTGCACGTTCTCCCCGCGTCTGCGTGGGTTTCCTCCGGGTGCTCCGGTTTCCTCCCACACTCCAACGATGTGCAGATTGTGTGGATTGGCCACGCTAAATTGCCCTTAGTGGGTTACGGGGATAGGGTGAAGGCCCTTTCCAAGGGGCAGTGCAGACTCGATGGGCCGAATGGCGTCCTTCTGCACCGTAAATTTCATGATTCTATGACCCTTTGGTGTCTTGTCGGCACGCGCCATATTTCAGAGGCGAATATACTCCAGGTATTACCCAAGGTGGCGCTGCAGCTGGATGACCTACTGATTGCAGGGAGTACAGAGCAGGGGCACCGAGAAAATCTAAATGAGGTCTTGTGGCGATTTTCAAAATTAGGGATACATTCCAAAAGAGAAAACTGTGTTTTGCAGGCGAGTGAAGTACCCTATCTAGGCTCCAGGTGGACCAAAAAGGCCTACGCACCATGGAAGACAAAGTGAACAGAGTTCGGGAACCCCCAAACCACGAAATGCCACTGAATTGAAATCTCTCCTGGGACTAGTCAATTATTATGGGAAGTTCATCCCGAACGTGGCCGCCTTGCTTTCGCCGTTACATCTGCATATTGAAGAAATGCCAGAAATGGTCTTGGGAGGCGCCACAAGGAGAGGCCATTGAAAGGGTAAAATGGCAGCTGCTATCATCTTATTTACTGGCTCGTTACGATCACAAGAAGCAGCTTCTCGTTATGGAGTTGGGGCGGTACTCTCGCATCGTTGGAAAGGCAGCACAGAAAATCCTACTGCCTACGCGTCCAATTCTCTTTCGGATTCAGCGAGGCGTTACTCGCAGATTGAGAAGGAAGGTTTGGCGGTCATATTTGCCTTAAAAAAGTTTCACCAGTATGTCTACGGCAGGTATTTTGAGATAGTGACCAGACCACGGGCTTTTAATGGGTTTTTAAAAAAAAGATAGGACAATCCCCCCTGTCCCCTCTGCCCGGATACAACATTGGGCCTTGTTATTGGCAGCTTACGAACGTTCCTTAGAGCATCACACTGGATCGTGAATAGATGCCTTGAACAGTCTCCCACTGTCCATAAGCCCAGCTCCCTTGCCTGCGTTAGAAGAGGTCACAAATTTCAAGGGCAGCACGATGGCGCCGAGGTCCCAGGTTCGATCCCAGCTCTGGGTCACTGTCCGTGAGGAGTTTGCACATTCTCACTGCATTTGCGTGGGTCTCGCCCCCACAACCCAAAGATGAGCACTGTAGGTCGATTGGCCACGCTAAATTGCCGCTTAATTGGAAAAAATGAATTGGGTACTCTAAATTTTTTTTAAAAGAAAAAAAAGAAGAGGTCACGATGACCCTGACAAGGTGGATGTGGAGAGCATCGTGTTAATCATCCTGGGGTAACACGGACTGCAACTGAATGCAGTTGTACTTGAAAGTAGACTCCAAACTTTGATGTTAGTTCAATACTCTTTATTGAACTTGTTAAGCAGTGCACACAGTTCGCTGTGGGTTTGACAGTCTACTAATCTAAGCATGCTTACTACAACTAACTAGACCAGACTAGCTCTGAGCCACGTGTAGAAGGTGCTAACTGATATATACATCCTGACTGTCACTACAGTTGTCACCAGTGGAAAGAGTCAGAGTGTTGATGCCTCGTGTGTTTTATAGTGGGTGACCCCCCTCTAGTGTTCTACCTGGTGATTGGTTGTGTTCTGTCCTGTGTGTTGATTGGCTGTACTGGGTGTCTGTCACTGCCTGTCTGCATCTCATTTTGTGCATGAGTGCATAGCATGACAGAGAGGATGTTTCCTCTTGTGGGGGAATCGAGAACTGGGGTAACTGTTTAAAAATTAGAGGGGGTCGTCCATTTAAGATGGATCTGAGGTGGATTTTTTTCTCTCCCGGGATCTCTCTCTGGAACTCTCTTCCTCGAAAATCGGTGGTAAGCAGAGTCTTTGAATGACTTTAAGGCAGAGCTGGATAGCTTGTTGAATAACAAGGGGGTGGGGGTGAAAGGTTATCGGGGTTCGGCAGGAGTGCGGGGATGAAGTTACAATCAATCAGATCTTATTGAATGGCGGAACAGGCTCGAGGGGCCAAGTGGCCTCCTCTTGCTCCGAGTTCACACGTTTGTACGTTTGTTGCTTCTTAGGTTCTTCTGGTGAATTTGCAAAAAAAAAAAACACTCACGGCGCCGAGGACCCGGGTTCGATCCCGGCTCCCGGGTCACCGTCCGTGTGGAGTTTGCACATTCTCCCCGTGCCTGCGTGGGTCGCACCCCCACAACCCAAAAGATGTGCAGGGTAGGGCGGATTGGCCCCGCTAAATTGCCCCTTAATTGGGGAGAAAAAAAATAATTGGGTACTCTAAATTTATTTTTGAAAAGCCCACTCCGGAAAGAAATAAAATGTGACCCGTCAAGCTACCCTTAAAATCTCATCCGGTTCACTCGCGTCCTCACGGGAGGGTAACATGCTATCCTTACCGGGCCTGGTGACTCCAGTCCCACACCAGGCCGGTTAGCTTACTGAGGCATTCTGTTGCACCGAACCGAATCGTTAGATTCTGGGAATCAAAAATAAGGTCCAGTCAACCTTTTCTGGTCAATAAATCCTAAGAAGTGAATGAAATAACCTTATGATGCAGCCATCGGTCTGAACACAGAGTCAGATCTGCAGAGAGGGATCCTTCTGTCTTGTTTCAGAGAGTGTCGTGCTGAAGCACCTTAACTGCTCTGCAATTCTATCTATAAATAGCATCCATATATTCTGGGTCACAGGACTGTTGGAGATGAGGGAAAGAAACCATTTATAACTGCTGGTGGTGACTCATTGCTCCAATACGGCGAAGGGAGAGCTTCCCCCCCGAAGCTTAAGTCCATTTCACGGCAGAGGTTATCTGAACACCTTGCCAGCTTCAGTTTGCCAAGTGGTTTGGAGCTGGGGTGTGGGCGGACTTGCTGTGTTTCCTGACTGGGACCACCTACAGCGGGCACCTCAAAGGCGCTGGAGAGGTAACACCGGCGGTGCCACCCCAAGATCCTCCAAATCTGAAGGAAAGAAAGGCCGCCTGACACCTGTGTCCTGTCAACAAGCCAACTTGCCCAGCATTGAGGCGCTAACCACTTAGAACCAGCTCCACTGGGCAGGACATAATCAGAATAATATTTATTGTCACAAGTAAGCTTACAATAACACTGCATTGAAGTTACTGTGAAAATCAATTCAGTGGGCTAGACAGCTGGTTTGTGACGCAGAACAAGGCCAGCAGCGCGGGTTCAATTCCCGTACCAGCTGAGAATTCTGAATCATCCCTCTGTGTACCCAAACAGGCACCGGAATGTGGTGACTAGGGGTTTTCACTGTAGCTTCATTGCAGTGTTAATGTAAGCCTACTTGTAACAATAAAGGTTTAAAAAATCCCCTCGTCGCCACATTCCGGCGCCTGTTCGGGTACACAGAGGGAGAATTCAGAATGTCCAAATTACCTAACAAGCACGTCTTTCGGGACTTGTGGGAGGAAACCGGAGCGCCCGGAGGAAACCCACGCAGACACGGGGGAGAACGTGCAGACTCCGCACAGTGACCCAAGCCGGGAATCGAACCCGGGACCCTGGAGCTGTGAAGCAACAGTGCTGACCACTGTGCTACCGTGCCGCCGATGTCATTCGGAAGCTCGCTGTCGGAGTCTCGCAGGCATTGCTCCACTTGGAGCTTGGTCACAGCGGCAGACATTCAGGAGGACAACGAAAGGGATGTCCTCGAAGCATCCCTGAACAGGTCAAACCCCCCCCTCCCCCCCCCCCTCCCCGCACCCCCCCCCCTTCCCCCCACCCCCTGCTAATGCATGGGAGAATTCCGCGGGCGTGAGTGCGCTGCCGGCGAAGCGGAAGATCCCACCGCTGGAGAATCCCGCCCCAGAACTGAGGGACACAGTTTGAAACTAAGGGGATATGGGGATCTCCCATTTGAGATGAAGTTTCGGAGATTTTCGTTTGCTCAGAGTGTGAGGAACGTCTGGAGCTCTATTTCTCCAAGAATGGTAGAGACGGAACATTTTTAAGACAGAGGGCGAAAGATTCTTGACCTGCAAGAGGATCAAAGGGGATTGGGGGTAGGCGGGGTAGTAGCGTTGAAGCCACAATTGGATCAGCCATGGACTTATTGAAAGACAGAGCAGGCTCGAGGGGCCGAATGGCCTATTTCAGCTCATAATTCATGGGATGGATTCTCCGTTTCAGTGGCTAAGTGTCGGCTCGAACAGAGAATTTGCGGGTGTTATACGATAAAAAATATCGGCGCCAACCCCTCACTGATTTAGTGAATGCTGAGGGTCTGGCAGCGGCGGCAGCTGAAACTCCCGGCTCCCGTGCTGAAAATGTCCGGAGAATGGCCGCACAACATGGCGGCAGCCGTGCGCGGACCCAACCCGCCATCCGTGACCTCAGAGGCCACCCCCTGGCCAGCCCCCACAAGTACCCCCAGCCCTCGCGAAGTCCCCCCCCCCCCCCCCCCCCCCCCCCGGCCAACGGCACAGATCCCGGCCGAGTGTGGCGATGCCTGGGCAATTTTGCACATTGTCAGGTAATTGCCAGTGTTGTGGCTGTATTGGAACAGCTTGGCAAGGGGCATGCTGAGGCCGGTTTAGCACAGTGGGCTAAACAGCTGGCTTGTAATGCAAACCAAGGCCAGTAGCGCGGGTTCAATTCCCGTACCGGCCTCCCCGAACAGGCGCCGGAATGTGGCGACTAGGGGCTTTTCACAGTAACTTCATTGAAGCCTACTTGTGACAATAAGCAATTATTATATTATTATTATTATTATCATTATGTGGCTAGTTATGGAAAACAAGTCTTCAGTACCATTGCCGGAATGTTGCCATCGTCCACAGTGTTTGGTGTAATCATTGGAAAAATCGAATTGGCTGACGACTGACTTCTGTGATCATAGAATCATAGAATCATAGAATTTACAGTGCGGAAGGAGACCATTCGGCCCATCGATTCTGCACCAGCCCTTGGAAAGAGCATCTTACTTAAGTCCATCCTACCTAAGCCCACACCTCCACCCTATCCCCATAACCCAGTAACTCCACCTAACCTTTTTTGGACACTAAGGGGCAATTTATCATGGCCAATCCACCTAACCTGCACATCTTTGGACTGTGGGAGGAAACCGGAGCACCCGGAGGAAACCCACGCACACACGGGGAGAACGGGCAGACTCCGCACAGACAGTGACCCAAGCCGGCAAATCGAACCTGGGACCCTGCAGCTGTGAAGCAACAGTGCTAACCACTGTGCTGCCATGTCGCCCAAGGGGATGTCGAGAGAGCAAATAGGCTTTCCTTCATGGTGGATCTCTGAACACTTCTTGCGGGCACAGCCCTGGCAGCCATGCCAGTCAAGACTTGATCAGCTTGGTCAGTACTGAGTCTACAGAACCATTTTTGTGATTGGGCATTGAATTCCCTACTCAGAGTATATTCTGCGCCCTTGCTGCCGTCAGTACTTCCTCCAAGTGGTGGTTGTATTGATTCATGAGTTTAGGGGGGATGAGGAGGTGGTAATCAGCAGGGGAGGTCCTTGCTCTTGTTTTTTTTTATAAATGTTTTTTATTGGGTTTTTGACAAAGTATATTTACAGTTATGTACACAGAATAAAATATATATATATAGAAGAGAACAAAAAAAAATCCTTGCTCAGGTTTGACCCAATGCCATGAAACTTCATGGTGTCAGCAGTCAATATTAAAGGCTGAAAGGCAACTCCCTCCAGGATTTATACCACTGTTGAGCCCCCTCTGGAAGGGCTGTACTGCCAGTGGGTCTGACCTACCCAGAGTTAGTGATACAGGGGTTTTGGACATCCCCTGTAAGGCATGATTTTTGAGTGTGACACTGTCAGGCTGTGGAATATGTGATGAATGTAGGAATTACAGATATTATATTTATTTGGTGCAGTAAAGGTTAAAAACCTGGGTTACAGTGTGTGTGACTGCTGCAGTCATGTTTTTTTAAAAAAAATCCTGGTTTGCAAGACAGCTAGGGTATTTGGGAGCCAGAGCTGTAATTAAAGCATCATAAAAGCTTGGGCTAATGGATTTTTGTTTGAATTAAGAAGGTTCCCTGGGGAGTAGATAATTAGAGACATTGGGTGGGATTCACTAATAATGGGGCTCTGTCCCCACGCCGGCGTGAAAACCGGCGCCAACCACTCCGGCATCAACGGTTCCCGAAAGTGAGCAATTCTCCCCTTCCTAGGGGGCTAGGTTGCCACCGGAGTGGTCCCCACAGCTCCAGCCGGCGCAGAACGGCCGGCGTGATTCCGCACATGCGCGGAACGGCCAAACTCGTCGGCCCATCGGGGCACAGAGAATCGCCGGGGGGGGTGGGGCCGCTGTCAATGGCCCCCAACCGGCATGGCGGGAATCCCACGGGCGCCCGAGGATCGGCGGCGGAGAATGGGAAAGCCGGCGTCGGGGCAGCGGGTCGCGATTCTCGCTCCCCTCCTGGGATTCTCTGACCTGGCGCCGGGTCGGAGAATCCTGGCCATTGTGTCTCTTGGTAAGACCGTGTAACTAATGGGAGGAGCTCGAGATGTTTTGCAGAAAAGCTGACAGTGAAGTTGGTTCCTGGAAGCCATACCATGAAGACAGTGTCTGAAGACTTCAGCTCTAGATCCTGCATTGTTCTGACAGCATTCAGGTCTGTCTCTTAAAACTGTCTCAAAAAACAGCTCTGTACAGCAAGTATTCCTGAGTGCTAACTGCATATAAAAGTGGATTGAGAGCTGAGATGGGTTTGTTTACATGGAAATAAAGATAGCAGTTAAGAGTTATTGTGTCGCTGTATTGATTAGCAGTGTTAGAAGCAGGGTTGTTCAAAGTCAGGGTCGGCAACAACTCGTGGGTCGCGGGCGGATGTTGGGAGGATGGCGGCGTTCCTGATTGGGAAAAGCACCCAACGGACGCGACCAGCTTCTAAGAATGCCGTCCCTCCCTCATGTGTGACCCCTCAGGCGTACCTGGCAGTGCACAGGCCCAGAGCCCAGAGGGGCAGACTGCCTCCTGAAATTGGCGCACTGTACCAGGTTCAAATTTCTTTTTAAAAACAACACAGCCTTCCTGCCAGAAACAGCGGTAGAGAGCCGGTCACGCACCCGGCACGTACACCGACGTCACCTGCTCTGTACGTCCATGCTTTGGCCGCAAAATCACAGAGGAGAGATTCCTCCATTTTGTATTTGCCAGCTAGCAAGGCAACAGAACTGTGTGAAGAATTGAAAATGGATCTTTTGCAATAAGGAAGCGAGGGTTCGAGACACAAACAGGCCAGGATCTCACAACTGAATCTACTCGGGAGAGAGCTGCGCAGGAAAGTCCACGGCAGTGCTGGTGTGAACTCCAGGACCTCTGGTGAACAACCCATGAAGAAGAAGCTGAAATCGGCAACAAAACAGCATAAAGATGATTTCTTGAGGTACGGCTTTGTTCATTGTGCCGATTCAAATCAGCAAGCAAAGCCCATATGTGTTGTATGAAGGGAAGTACTGGCAAATGAGTGTTTAAAACCCTCCAAACTTCAAAGGCATTTGAAGACGAAGCACATTCGTCCTTGAGTTTGAGGACAAACCTCTTGATTTTTTTCAAAGGATGCAGCGAGACCTTAACTCGGCAGCTGAAGCCCTGAGCATAAGACCATAAGACATAGGAGAAGCATTAGGCCACTCGGCCCATCTAGTCTACTCCGCCATTCAATCTTGGCTGATATTTTCTCTTCCCCATTCTCCTGCCTTCTCCCCACACCCCCTGATCCCCGTATTATTCAAGAACCTATCTATCTCTGCCTTATAGACACTCAGTGATTTGGCCTCCACAGCCTTCTGCGGCAAAGAGTTCCACAAATTCACCACCCTCTGGTTGAGCAGGAATGTGACATTGAATAACAAAGCAAGTGAGATCGCGAGGACCAAGAAGGCTCCCTGTCACATTAAAGGTAAGTGAAAATGGTATGTCACAAATGTCGTGGGTCCTGAAGAACAGCCGGTTGATAAAAGTGGGTCCCTGGGAAAAAAAATGTGAAAAACACTGGATTAAGGGGTAATTGTAAACTAATTTTCTCGTGTGATGTTAAAGATATTTTAATACTGTGTTTGTTTGTTTTAATATGCCGTATTCCTATTTCTTTGTGGAATCACTCCTGGAGCGAGGTAGCCTTTTCTCACAGTCTTACAAAATTAAAATAAAATATTGGGGTTTCTGACCAGGATCACTGTTGGGTCTGATCTGCGAGTGTAATAGACAACTCCCCCAATGTTTGCATTAATCTCCAGATGTTACTGAGCAGGGGTTTTCAGAGTTAGCCGGACTGGGTGTGCATTTTCATTTCCGATCAATGCTGGGTAGTGCAGTCTTACCCTGTTTGGTTTGTGCAATCAGTTTGGTACAACCCGATGACTTACTGGGCCATTTCAGAGGCCATTTAATGGTCAACCCTCATTGCTGTGGTTCTGGAGTCACACACAGGCCAGAGTGGGTAAGGACTGCAGATTTCCTTCCCGAAAGGGCATTAATGAATCAGATCGACTTTTGCAAGAATCCAGAAGTTTCATTTTCATCAGTAGGTCTTTAATTCTTAATTTATTTAATGAACTGAAATTAAATTCTGCAGTATCAGTCCTCGGATTTTAACTCATATCGCCCAGATCACTGGAACAGACCTCTAGGTGATGGGTGCAGTAACACGTGTATGGTGCTAATGTACCAACAACGAGTGCATACTTATGTCAGAGACTGTTACAGTGAGGGGTGTGGGGTATATCAGAGTGTTACAGTGAGGGGTGTGGGGTATATCAGAGTGTTACAGTGAGGGGTGTGGGATACATCAGAGTGTTACAGTGAGGGGTGTGGGGTATACCAGAGTGTTACAGTGAGGGGTGTGGGGTATATCAGAGTGTTACAGTGAGGGGTGTGGGGTACATCAGAGTGTTACAGTGAGGGCTGTGGGGTATACCAGAGTGTTACAGTGAGGGGTGTGGGGTATATCAGACTGTTACAGTGAGGGGTGTGGGGTATATCAGTGTGTTACAGTGAGGGGTGTGGGGTATATCAGTGTGTTACAGTGAGGGGTGCGGGGTATATCAGTGTGTTACAGTGAGGGAAGTGGGGTATATCAGAGTGTTACAGTGAGGGGTGTGGGGTATATCAGAGTGTTACAGTGAGGGGTGTGGGGTGTATCAGTGTGTTAGAGTGAGGGAAATGGGGTAGATCAGAGTGTTACAGTGAGGGATGTGGGGTATATCAGAGTATTACAGTGAGGGGTGTGGAGTATATCAGAGTGTTACGGTGAGGGGTGTGGGGTATATCAGAGTGTTACAGTGAGGGAAATGGGGTATATCAGAGTGTTACAGTGAGGGGTGTGGGGTATATCAGAGTGATACAGTGAGGGGTGTGGGGTATATCAGAGTGTTACAGTGAGGGAAATGGGGTATATCAGACTGTTACAGTGAGGGGTGTGGGGTATATCAGAGTGTTACAGTGAGGGAAATGGGGTATATCAGAGTGTTACAGTGAGGGGTGTGGGGGAAAATCAGAGTGTTACAGTGAGGGGTGTGGGGTATATCAGTGTTACAGTGAGGGGTGTGGGGTATATCAGAGTGTGACAGTGAGGGGTGTGGGGTATATCAGAGTGTTACAGTGAGAGGTGTGGGGTATATCAGAGTGTTACAGTGAGGGGTGTGGGGGAAAATCAGAGAGTTACAGTGAGGGGTGTGGGGTATATCAGTGTGTTACAGTGAGGGGTTGTGGGGTATATCAGAGTGTTACAGTGAGGGGTGTGGGGTATATCAGAGTGTTACAGTGAGGGGTGTGGGATGTATCAGAGTGTTACAGTGAGGGGTGTGGGGTATATCAGAGTATTACAGTGAGGGGTGTGGGGTATATCAGTGTTACAGTGAGGGGTGTGGGGTATATCAGAGTGTTACAGTGAGGGGTGTGGGGTATATCAGAGTGTTACAGTGAGAGGTGTGGGGTATATCAGAGTGTTACAGTGAGGGGTGTGGGGTATATCAGAGTGTTACAGTGAGGGGTGTGGGGTATATCAGAGTGTTACAGTGAGGGGAGTGGGGTATATCAGTGTTACAGTGAGGGGTGTGGGGTAGATCAGAGTGTTACAGTGAGAGGTGTGGGGGAAAATCAGAGAGTTACAGTGAGGGGTGTGGGGTATATCAGTGTGTTACAGTTTGGGGTTGTGGGGTATATCAGAGTGTTACAGTGAGAGGTGTGGGGTATATCAGAGTGTTACAGTGAGGGGTGTGGGATGTATCAGAGTGTTACAGTGAGGGGTGTGTGGTTTATATCAGAGTGTTACAGTGAGGGGTGTGGGGTATATCAGAGTGTTACAGTGAGGGATGTGGAGTATATCAGAGTGTTACAGTGAGGGGTGTGGTTTATATCAGAGTGTTACAGTGAGGGGCAATGGGTATATCAGAGTGTTACAGTGAGGGGTGTGGGATGTATCAGAGTGTTACAGTGAGGGGTGTGGGGTATATCAGAGTATTACAGTGAGGGGTGTGGGGTATATCAGAGTGTTACAGTGAGGGGTGTGGGGTATATCAGAGTATTACAGTGAGGGGTGTGGGGTATATCAGAGTGTTACAGTGAGGGGTGTGGGATGTATCAGAGTGTTACAGTGAGGGGTGTGGGGTATATCAGAGTATTACAGTGGGGGGTGTGGGGTATATCAGTGTTACAGTGAGGGGTGTGGGATGTATCAGAGTGTTACAGTGAGGGGTGTGGGGTATATCAGAGTATTACAGTGAGGGGTGTGGGGTATATCAGTGTTACAGTGAGGGGTGTGGGGTATATCAGAGTGTTACAGTGAGGGGTGTGGGGTATATCAGAGTGTTACAGTGAGAGGTGTGGGGTATATCAGAGTGTTACAGTGAGGGGTGTGGGGTATATCAGAGTGTTACAGTGAGGGGTGTGGGGTATATCAGAGTGTTACAGTGAGGGGAGTGGGGTATATCAGTGTTACAGTGAGGGGTGTGGGGTAGATCAGAGTGTTACAGTGAGAGGTGTGGGGGAAAATCAGAGAGTTACAGTGAGGGGTGTGGGGTATATCAGTGTGTTACAGTTTGGGGTTATGGGGTATATCAGAGTGTTACAGTGAGAGGTGTGGGGTATATCAGAGTGTTACAGTGAGGGGTGTGGGATGTATCAGAGTGTTACAGTGAGGGGTGTGTGGTTTATATCAGAGTGTTACAGTGAGGGGTGTGGGGTATATCAGAGTGTTACAGTGAGGGATGTGGAGTATATCAGAGTGTTACAGTGAGGGGTGTGGTTTATATCAGAGTGTTACAGTGAGGGGCAATGGGTATATCAGAGTGTTACAGTGAGGGGTGTGGGATGTATCAGAGTGTTACAGTGAGGGGTGTGGGGTATATCAGAGTATTACAGTGAGGGGTGTGGGGTATATCAGAGTGTTACAGTGAGGGGTGTGGGGTATATCAGAGTATTACAGTGAGGGGTGTGGGGTATATCAGAGGTTGTTACAGTGAGGGGTGTGGGGTATATCAGAGTGTTACAGTGAGGGGTGTGGGGGAAAATCAGAGTGTTACAGCGAGGGGTGTGGGGTATATCAGTGTTACAGTGAGGGGTGTGGGGCATATCAGAGTGTTACAGTGAGGGGTGTGGGATGTGTCAGAGTGTTACAGTGAGGGGTGTGGGGGATATCAGAGTGTTACAGTGAGGGGTGTGGGGGAAAATCAGAGTGTTACAGTGAGGGGTGTGGGGTATATCAGAGTTTTACAGTGAGGGGTGTGGAGTATATCAGAGTGTTACAGTGAGGGGTGTGGGGTATATCAGAGTGTTACAGTGAGGGGTGTGGGGTATATCAGAGTGTTACAGTGAGGGTTGTGGGGGATATCAGAGTGTTACAGTGAGGGGTGTGGGGGATATCAGAGTGTTACAGTGAGGGGTGTGGGGGAAAATCAGAGTGTTGCAGTGAGGGGTGTGGGGTATATCAGTGTTACAGTGAGGGGTGTTGGGTATATCAGAGTGTTACAGTGAGGGGTGTGGGATGTATCAGAGTGTTACAGTGAGGGGTGTGGGGTATATCAGAGTATTACAGTGAGGGGTGTGGGGTATATCAGAGTGTTACAGTGAGGGGTGTGGGGTATATCAGAGTATTACAGTGAGGGGTGTGGGGTATATCAGAGTGTTACAGTGAGGGGCATGGGGTATATCAGCGTGTTACAGTGAGGGGTGTGGGGTATATCAGAGTGTTACAGTGAGGGATGTGGAGTATATCAGAGTGTTACAGTGAGGGGTGTGGTTTATATCAAAGTGTTACAGTGAGGGGCATGGGGTATATCAGAGTGTTACAATGAGGGGTGCGTGGTATATCAGAATGTTACAGTGAGGGGTGTGGGGTATATCAGAGGTTGTTACAGTGAGGGGTGTGGGATATATCAGAGTTTCACAGTCTGGGGGTGTGGGGTATATCAGAGAGTTTTACAGTGAGGGAAGTGGGGTATATCAGAGGTGGTTACAGTGAGGGAAATGGGGTATATCAGAGTGTTACAGTGAGGGAAGTGGGGTATATCAGAGGTGGTTACAGTGAGGGAAATGGGGTATATCAGAGTGTTACAGTGAGGGGTGTGGGGTATATCAGAGGTTGTTACAGTGAGGGGTGTGGGATATATCAGAGTTTCACAGTCTGGGGGTGTGGGGTATATCAGAGAGTTTTACAGTGAGGGAAGTGGGGTATATCAGAGGTGGTTACAGTGAGGGAAATGGGGTATATCAGAGTGTTACAGTGAGGGAAGTGGGGTATATCAGAGTGTTACAGTGAGGGAAGTGGGGTATATCAGAGTGTTACAGTGAGGGGTGTGGGGTATATCAGAGTGTTACAGTGAGGGAAGTGGGGTATATCATTGTGAATTAGCGTGAGGGGTGAATTTCTTGAGAGCTGTTTCCTTCCACTTCTCCGATGTGGAATTTCTGCCACAGGAAATTGCCCCCATTCCGTTCCCCTTAAGCAATCACTCAACACCATTTAACGTTCCAAGACAATGGAGTCGCTTTATTGAAAGAAGCAAGTTGCAAACTATTTCCTGACAAACACTAACGACAGAGCAAAGATAATTGTTTCAGATATGGCTGCCAACTCTGGTTGGATGTATTCCAGGGCACATGATCTCCCAACGCCCCATTCCGACGTTGCCACCATTAGCTTCCCATGTTGTGGATCCTCATGAAGCTCCGCCTTCCAATGAAAATTGGAACAGACACCGCCTCACCTGGTTGGACGGTTCTTGAATGTCAAACAATCAGCCATTCCTTTGCTAATTAACTTTATTCTTATGTCCGGTAAAGGAAAGTGTTGAACAAAATGAATACAATCGCAAAATTTTATTAATGTCCAGGGCGTTTGTCTTGGGTGCCATCTTCCAGTGATTAACCATCGATCAACCATTACTAACCTCCTGATTCATCAAAGACTATCCGCAAGGCACAAGTCAGGAGTGCGATGGAATACTTTCCACTTGCCTGGACGAGTGCAGCTCCAACAACACTCAAGGTGCTCGGCTGCACCCAGGGCAAAGCAGCCCCGCTTGAATGCTACCCCTTCCACAAACCTTCACTCCCTCCACCAGTGCCAGTGTGTGTGCCATATACAAGATGCCCTTCAGGAACTCACCCACGGCATCTTCCACACTCACTACCTCTGCCGCCGAGAAGGACAAGGGCAGCAGATGCAATGGAGCATTACCACCTGCAAGTTCCCCTCCAAGTCATGCCCCGTCCTGACTTGGGAGTCTTATCACTGTTCCTTTGTTGACGCTGGGTCGAACTCCCGGAGCTCCCTTCCTAACAGCACTGTGGGTGTACCTACACCCCATGGACTGCGGCGAATTCTGGAAGGCGGCTCACCGCCACCTTCTCAAGGGCAATTTAAAGATGGGCAATGAATGCTGACCTAGCCAGCGACGCCTGCATCCTGAGAAAGAATAAACAAGTCCTTAGGAATTGATTGAGTTGGCAACCCTATCTTGAAAAGAAATAGGAGGCAAAGCAGTCTACACAATAGGTGTAATGATTTCACTCTGTAAAGTTGTGGTTAGACCATAGCTGTCGTATTGTGAGCAATTCTGGGCACCACACCTTAGGCAGGACATATTGACATTGGCGGAAGGGCAGTGTAGATTTACCGGAATGATTCCTGGATCACAAAGGTTAATCTATAAGGAGAGAGTAAACAAACACGGATTGAATTCCCTGTAATTTAGAAAATTACGGGGTGATTTGATCAAAGTATTTACGATAAGAGGAAGAGACAAAGAGAAAATAACTCCGTTTGCTGGGGAATCTATGATTGGGGGGCATTGTCTAAATATTAGAGCCAGACATTTTAGAAGCGGAATTGCAGAACACTTCTACAGATGACGAATGGTATAAGTTTGGAACTCTTGTTACTGAAATAGGATTTGGTGCCATATCAATTGTTAATTTTAAATCTGAGATTGATGGCAGCACGGTAGCCCAGTGATGCACGATCAATAACTGCAAAGACGAGGTTAAAGCATAACTGAAGGCTTTAATAGACTAGAACTGTTCCCCAGCAGCTCAGGTACAGAATGAGGTACCTTCCAAACCCCCAGGTTTGACCAATGAAACTTCAGCCTCTCGGGTGCTGCAATACCTGATACTACCACATTCACCCCCTGTTAAAAAAGAGTCCGGCGGAGGTGGTGGCCAGCGGCTACAACTGTATTCAACATGGTATGATCCGATATGGAGGTACCGTGATATCTCCTTACAGTGTTTAGAGGATATTTACAGTCATGGCAGATATATACAGTCAGTGTTTATTATTTACAGTTACAGATCGGTTAAGATGAAGCAATCAGTTGGTCGGGTGGCCTGGTCGTCCTCTGGTATCGTCTGGGCCTCGGTGGTGATTCCGGTGGGGATCCAGGCGTCTGCGACTCGTCTGGGAGCGTGGCTTCGGCCTCCATGGCAACTTCGTCACCCCTAGAAGGCGCTGGTGGGGAGAGCGGTTGACCTGAGAGGGGGGCGCCTGTAGGGGGCGTCGGTGGATGGGAGAGCCCAGGCAGGAGCAGCGGGAGGACTGACCCTCCTGTGAGGTGCTGCGGAGGGGGTGGGGGGGTGGGGGGGGGCTGGGGGTGGTGGTTGGGGTGCGCGTGGGGTTCCGGCGGGCGCCAGGTCCTGTAGGGAGACTGTATCTTGTCGGCCGTCAGGGAACGCCATGTAGGCGTGCTGGTGGTTAGCGTGCAGCAGATGGACCCTCTCGACCAACGGGTCCGACTTGTGCTCCCGCACGTGTTTTCGGAGCAGGATGGGTCCGGGTGTCGCTAGCCAGGTCGGGAGCGCGGTCCCGTAGGAGGACTTCCTGGGGAAGACAAGGAGACGTTCATGAGGTGTCTGATTGGTGGTCGTACAGAGCAATGATCGGATGGAGTGGAAGGCCTCCTGGAGGACTTCCTGCCAGCGGGAGACTGGGAGGTTCCTGGACCGTAGGGCCAGTAGGACAGTCTTCCACACCGTCCCGTTCTCCCTCTCTACCTGCCCGTTTCCCTGGGGGTTGTAACTGGTCGTCCTGCTTGAGGCGATGCCCATGCTGAGCAGGAATTGACGCAGTTCGTCGCTCATAAAGGAGGACCCCCTATCACTATGTAAGTAAGTGGGGAACCCGAACAGTGCAAAGATACCATGGAGGACCTTGATGATGGTGGTGGCGGTCATGTCGGGGCAGGGGATGGCGAAGGGGAACCGGGAGTACTCGTCAATCACGTTCAGGAAATACGTGTTGCGGTCGGTGGAGGGGAGGGGGCCTTTGAAGTCCATGCTGAGGCGTTCAAAGGGACGGGAAGCCTTGATCAGGTGCGCCCTTTCTGGCCGGTAGAAGTGCGGTTTGCACTCCGCGCAGATTTGGCAGACCCTGGTGGCTGTCCTGACCTCCTCGATGGAGTAGGGCAGGTTGCGGGTCTTAACAAAGTGGAAAAAGTGAGTGACCCCGGGTCCTCGTGGAGGGCTTGGAGGCGGTCCACTTGTGCAGTGGAACATGTGCCGCGGGACAGGGCGTCAGGAGGCTCGTTTAGCTTCCCGGGATGATACAAGATCTTGCAGATGTAGGTGGAGAGCTCGATCCTCCACCGCAAGATCTTGTCATTTTTTATCTTGCCCCGCTGTGCATTATCGAACATGAACGCCACCGACCATTGGTCAGTGAGAAGAGTGAATCTCCTGCCGGCCAAGTAATGCCTCCAGTGTCGCACAGCTTCTACTATGGCTTGGGCCTCCTTTTCGACTGAGGAGTGGCGGATTTCGGAAGCATGGAGGGGTGGGAGAAGAAGGCCACGGGTCTGCCCGCTTGGTTGAGGGTGGACGCCAGAGCTACGTCGGACGCATCGCTCTCAACCTGGAAGGGGAGAGACTCGTTGATGGCATGCATCATTGCCTTTGCAATGTCTGCTTCGATGCGGCTGAAGGCCTGGCGGGCCTCCATCGACAGGGGGAAGGTTGTGGACTGGATCAGGGGACGGGCTTTGTCTGCGTAGTGAGGGACCCACTGGGCGTAATAGCTAAAAAACCTGAGGCAGCGCTTCAGGGCCTTGGGGCAGTGAGGGAAGGGGAACTCCGTGAGGGGGCGCATGCGTTCAGGGTCGGGGCCTATAACTCCATTTCACACTAAATAGCCGAAAATGGCTAGATGGTCGGTGCTAAATACACATTTATCCTTATTGTATGTTAGGTTCAGGATTTTAGCGGTCTGGAGGAATTTTCGGAGGTTGGTGTCGTGGTCCTGCTGGTCATGGCCGCAGGTGGTGACGTTATCCAGATACGGAAACATTACGCGCAAGCTGTACCAGTCAACCATTCGGTCCATCTCGCGTTGGAAGACCGAGATCCCGTTAGTGACACCGAAGGGAACCCTTAAAAAATTATACAGCCGCCCATCTGACTCGAAGGCAGTGTATTTGCGGTCGCTCGTGCGGATGGGGAGCTGGTGGTAGGCGGACTTGAGATCCACCGTGGAGAAGACGTTATAAAGTGTGATCCTGTTGACCAGGTCGGATATGCGGGGGAGGGGGTACGCGTCCAGCTGCGTAAACCTGTTGATGGTCTGACTGTAGTCGATGACCATCCTATGTTTCTCCCCGGTCTTTACCACCACTACTTGAGCTCTCCAGGGACTGTTGCTAGCTTCAATGACCCCTTCCCTTAGTAGCCTTTGGACCTCTGACCTAATAAAGATCCGATCCTGGGCACTGTACCGTCTGCTCCTGGTGGCGACGGGTTTGCAATCTGGGGTGAGGTTCGCAAACAGGGAAGGCGGGTCGACCTTAAGGCTCGCGAGGCCGCAGACAGTAAGGGGGGGTATAGGGCCGCCGAATTTGCAGGTCAGACTTTGCAGGTTACACTGGAAGTCCAACCCCAGATGTGTAGCCGCACAGGGGTGCGGAAGGACAGAAAGGCGGAAATTGTTGAATTTCCTTCCTTGGACTGTGAGGTTTGCTAGGCAGAACCCTTTATCTCCACTGAGTGGGAACCGGAGGCCAGGGAGATTCATTGATTTACAGGGTGGGTAAAAAGTGAACAGCGCCTTACTGTGTCAGGGTGTATAAAGCTCTCCGTGCTCCCAGAGTCGATCAGGCAGGACGTCTCGTGGCCGTTGATGAAGATCGTCGTCGTTGCTGTTGAGAGTGTTCGATGTCGAGTTTGGTCCAGAGTCACCGAGGCCAGAGGCAGTAGCTGTGCATTTTGATCGGGCAGTGTATAGTCGGCCGGGCTGGGGTCCTGGGGCCCCATCCAAGATGACGTCTCCCATGGGTCGCACATGGTGGTCGGAGATGGACAAAATGGCGGCGCCCATCCGTCCAGCGCGGTGTTCGGGGAACAAGATGGCAGCGCCTGTGTGCCGCACGTGGCCCTAGGATACGGGGGTGGCGGTGACTGCTGGCCGCCTGGGGCCCGAGGGGAAGTTTGCTGTGGCAGCCCGGAGTCACCGCTGGAGACCGCGGCCACCGCTCGTGCCTGGCAGACTCCCACAAAATGGCCCTTCTTGCCGCACCCTTTGCAGGTGGATGTGCGGGCCGGGCAGCGCTGGCGGGGGTGCTTTTCTTGCCCGCAGAAGAAACAGCGGGGCCCATCGGAGTTGGCGGGCCGCCTTACAGCACAGGCCTGTGGGGACAAGGGAAAGGTGGGGCTGTGGGGCTGCCGCTGCGGGATTCCACGCTGCCCAGGGGGCCGCCATGCTGTCGGGCACGTAGGATTGTGCGTTCCTGGAGGCAACGTCCATGGACCCTGCCAGGGCCCGTGCCTCCCTAAGTCCCAGGGTGTCTTTCTCTAAAAGACGCTGGCGGATCTCTGAGGAGATCATACCTGCTACGAAGGCAACCCGGATTAGGAGTTCCATGTGGTCGCTCGCCGAAACTTGCGGGCAGCCACAGCTTCTGCCCAGCACCAGTAGCGCGCGGTAGAACTTGTCCAATGATTCCCCGGGGCTTTGTCGTCTCGTTGCAACCAGGTGACGTGCGTAGACCTGGTTTACTGGGCGGATATAATGTCCTTTTAAAAGTTCGATTGCTGCATCAAACTCTTCCGCCTCTTCGATGAGGGTGTAGATCCCATGGCTTACCCTTGAGTGCAGGGGGTGCAGTTTCTGCTCCCCCGTGGGTGTGCCTCCAGCTGTCTCAAGGTAGCCGTTGAAACATGCCAGCCAGTGTTTGAAAATCGCCGCTGAGTTCGCCGCGTGGGGACTGAGTTGCAGACACTCCAGCTTGATTCGGATATCCATCTTCTCTGCTTAAGTCTAGTCTATTAAATTGATGCACGATCAATTACTGCAAAGACGAGGTTAAAGCATAACTGAAGGCTTTAATAGACTAGAACTGTTCCCCAGCAGCTTAGGTACAGAATGAAGGCTGCTGGGACGGCACCGACTCTTATACCCCCAGGTTTGACCAATGGAACTTCAGCCTCTCGGGTGCTGCAATACCTGATAATACCACACACAGTGGTTAGCACTGTTGCTTCACAGAGCCAGGGTCCCAGGTTCGGTTCCCGGCTTGGGTCACTGTCTGTACGGAGTCTGCACATTCTCCTGGTCTCTGCGTGGGATTCCTCCGGGTGCTCTGGTTTCTTCCCACAAGTCCCGAAAGGCGTACTTTTTAGGTGAATTGGAAATTCTGAATTCGCTCTCAGTGTACCCAACAGGCGCCGGAGTGTGGCGACTAAGGGATTTTCAGTAACTTATTATTATTAGATATCTGTTCACCAAAGTTATTAAGTTATAGGGAGCACAGACGGAAGAGGTTTGGAAGCACCAAGGATGACCATAGATCCAGGTACCAGAAGGTGCCCAGGACTCTCAGATCGTCTCGTTTCTAAAATATCTTAAATCTGCATCCGCTGGTGACTGAGCCTTCAATCAGTCGACACAAAAACAGAAAATACTGGGCAATTTCAGCATGTCTGGCAGCATCTGTCAAGACAGAAGGGAGCTAACATTTTAAGTCTGGGTGACTCCTCGTCACAGACTTTGTCCAGACTCGAAACCTACGCTCCCTTCTCTCTCCACAGACGCTGCCAGGCCTGCTGAGATTGCCCAGCATTTTGTGTTTTTGTTTCAGATTCCAGCATCCGCCCTAACTTGTTCCTGTCAGCAGTAACTGATTTCTCTTTTTATGCTCGATCAAAATTAGGCTTTTCCTTCGTCAGTAACATTCTAGGACGTTAAACCGGTGCCACCTTGGTTGGTGCGGGGCACCTTGCAGATTTAAAGATCCCACGTGTGATACCAGTCCCTTGGTGATTTCATTGTTCGAATGCTCCATGTGAATGTGAGGGAAATCCCTCCATATTAATCATTGGTACCAAGTCCCCCTCATCTGTACAGGCATCTTGTCAATTCTAGATTATTCTTTGCGCAATGTGAGTGTGTCAGTTGGCTCCACTAGCCTCAGGAGAGAAGCAGTTCTTTTTTTTCGTACGTGCCACGTAGCTTCGAGGTGTCAATTCAACTCTCGTATTCGGTCGAGCGCAGGAATTCTTTTCAGCGTCTTGTCCAGTTGATCTCCTCAATGTTCTGTCAATGTAATAATAGTCACCATTAACAAGGAAGAAAGCACAAGTTCCTCAAAGCTAAGGGGGTTTCCTTCTTGCTAAGTTTCCGGGTTGTGCTGAAGTTGGTGAATGATTGAAAGTTGGGGAAAATGGATGGAGCAGTTGCCATTTTAAGTCAGCACCTCGCGTTCATGCCCACATGTCAGTCCTTGGCCTGCTGCAGTACTTTAGTGAAACCCAACGCAAACTGGGGGAGCAGCATTTCATCTTCCCCTTCGGCACATTACAGTCCTTAGGATTCAACATTGGGTTCAACAATATTAGACTGTGAACTTTCCCCACCATCTTGGCTTCCCCCCCTACTGTTTCCGTTATTTGGTTCCCTGGGCTTGTCCCAACACAACCCCACCTACGGCACGGTGGCACAGTAGTTAGCACTGTTGTTTCACAGCACCAGGGTCCCGGGTTCGATTCCCAACTTGGGTCACTGTCTGCGCGTAGTCTGCATGTTCTCCCCGTGTCTGCGTGGGTTTCCTCCGGGTGCTCAGGTTTCCTCCACAAGTCCCGAAAGACGTACTTGTCAGGTGAATTGGATATTCTGAATTCTCCCTCTGTGTACCCGAACAGGCGCCGGAGTGTGGCGACTGGGGGCTTTTCACAGTAACTTCATTGCAGTGTTAATGTCAGCCTACTTGTGACAATAGTAAAGATTATTATTATTAAGATGTGTAGATTAGGTAGATTGGCCATGCTAAAAATGCCCCTTAGTTTCCAAAACGTTAGGTGGTGTTAGGGGAGTAGGGCGGGGGTGTGTGGGCCTGGGTAGGGTGCTCTTTCAAAGGATCGGTGAAGACTTGATGGGCCGAATGGCCTCCCTTTACATTGCAGGCATTCTATGATTCTAGGTTACAATCAGATCAGGATTGATCCTCTTGACGAGCAGGCTCAAGGGGCCTCCTCCTGCTCCTAGTTTCTATGTCCGTATGTGATGAGAAAGCTGACTAGGATATTGAGCTTCAGATTCTACGTGAGGGAGGACAGCCCAGAATTACACCAGTAAAAAACAGCTACCTGGGGAAAGTAAGCCAATGACCACACATCATCGGAGGGCAAATATTCAAAATGATCAGGGGAAAAGCCAAACTCAGAGAGAGAAAATAAAACTTCGATTCGGAGTATCATCGAACGAAGAAAACCTCACGAAGACTTAACTACTAGGAGAAGCTGTTTTCATTGGGAGTAACCAGGGGTCACAGATTGAAGATAATTGACAAAAGGAACCATAAAAGGGCAGAAAGGGAGGAATTCTGGTCACATGAGCAGACTCGATGGGCCCAATGGCCTCATTCTGCTCCTGTGTCTGACAATGCCGGCAATGAAGGCATTTAGCCTCTGAAAGAGCCTGAACTAAACACGGTAAATGCCGGATAGACTCAGCAGGTCAAAGCCTCTGCGGAGAGAGAAAGAGTTCATGTTTCAAGTCCACCTGACCCTTCGACAGAGCTGAGGAGGGACAGGAATGCGAATCATTCTATAGTTGGAGAGGGGGCGGGGCAGAATGGGAAGTCAATGATAGGTCGGAGTTAAGGAGGGGTTGACAAAGATGCCGTGGAAGGGCGACAAAGAGACTGTTAATGGCGCCATTAGGGACTGAAGAATGTTAATCACGGCAAAGGTAGGATAGCGGACTGTGTTCATAGGGGAACAGGGGTCAGTGCTCAGTGGGAGCAAAACTGAACAAGGGATTGTGGCCATGTGGGGGATGGGTGAATATAGAACATAGAACAAAATATAGAATTCCTACAGTGCAGAAGGGGGCCATTCTGCCCATCGAGTCTGCACCGACTCTCTGAAAGAGCACCCTACACCTTGGCCCACTCCCCGCCCTATCCCCGTAACCCTACCTAACCTGAACATCTTTGCGCACTAAGGAGCAACGTCGCACGGCCAATCCACCTAACCTACACATCTTTGGACTGTGGGAGGAAACCCACGCACACACGGGGAGAAAGTGCAGACTCCGCACAGACCACCCAATGCAGGAATCGAACCCGAGTCCCTGGCGCTGTGAGGCAGTAGTGCCAGCCGCCGTGCCGCCCATTCCTCAGCCTCACATTCCTGCCAACTCCAATCAAGAATCTATCCAGCTCTGCCTTAAAAAATATTCAAAGACTCTGCTTTCCAGCACCTTTTGAGGAAGAGAATTGGTGCGACTCATCGACCCTCATCTCCGTCTGAACTGAGCCATCCCTCGTTTGTAATCAGAGACCCCCAACTCTAGATTCTCTGCCAAGAGGAAACACCCACGTCCACCCTATAACTTCCACGTTCCTGTCGACGGCCGTGAGGATAAATTCATCCCTGACACCTTTGGGTCAGCTTTCTAACTTCCAGCTTTCATCCCTGCAATGGCTTCCCCTTTCCCCACGTCCGTACCCCCCCCCCCCCCCCCATTCAGCCATTCACAATTGAAGCAATGCGTGACGCGCCGTCCATTTTAACACAAACTGAGGCCCAAGGTTGTCACAACAGAGAACTTCTCCATAATGAAGAAAATAGTGGAACTGCCCTAAAATTGTATGTCTCCCCCCCTCCCCCACCCCCCTCCTGAACATAGAATCATAGAATTTACAGTGCAGAAGGAGGCCATTCGGCCCATCGAGTCTGCACCGGCTCTTGGAAAGAGCACCCTACCCAAGGTCAACACCTCCACCCTATCCCCATAACCCAGTAACCCCACCCAACACTAAGGGCAATTTAGGACACTAAGGGCAATTTATCATGGCCAATCCACCTAACCTAACATCTTTGGACTGTGGGAGGAAACCGGGGCACCCGGAGGAAACCCACGCACACACGGGGAGAACGTGCAGACTCCGCACAGACAGTGACCCAGCCGGGAATCGAACCTGGGACCCTGGAGCTGCGAAGCAATTGTGCTATCCACAATGCTACCGTGCTGCCCTTGGCACTTCCCCTATTCCCGAGGCTGGGAATGAGGGCATTTCACGCACAATGTGGTCTATGGTGGCTGGCGGCTGGTCATTTCAATCAGCTGCTGCCCCCATTCTAGTCAGATCCTGAGTGTGCAACCCAAACCGTGTAAAGCAGATCTGCTCAGAACCGGTCTCAACTTAGCGCATTTCTTTGGATAGCCAAGGGGGGGAAGGGGCCTTTGGAGAGGGAGGGTAACCCCATGGAATTCACCCTGAAATTTCATTCACCACCCCAGAAGAGGCATAAAAACGATTCCAATTGTCTTCCCTCAACCCCAGGGAGTGGGAAGATAGGGCTTCGCTCTTGCTGCCATCCATTCTTACGCCCTACTGACCCATGCACCCAGGTACCAGGAAGTGCTCTGTGCTGGAGGAAGGTGCACCTCACTCTTGTGCGAAGGAGCATCGAAGATGAGCAAGGCCCCCTCGCCCATGGAGGCCATAGAAGCCATCCCACCATGTGTAGCTGGAGGCCACAGGGAGGGCAAAGGTCAGGAGGCAGAGGTTGGGGCCCACGCACCAGGATGGAGAAGGAGGAGAGAGAGGCAGGACAACCAGGTTTTACCCTGTGGTACGTCCGTACGGACCTAGTACATCGACAGAGAATCGGTGTTGAAGGTGACTTTCGCGGCCCAGCAGCAACTCGAGTCCCAATTCATCGACCCCATTGGCCTGACAATGGCTGTGAAGGTAACCGTCAATCTCAGCCTCTGTATCTCAGGATCTATCCAGGGGTCATCGGGAGACATGTCTGTTGTATCCCAGTTGACAGCTCACAGTTGTATTCAGACTGTGACAAATGCCCTGTTTGTTTGTGTGGGGGAAACACATGAATTTCCCTATAGGTTTTCCCTCAGACGCAAGGAGCCATGCATGGCCTTTGCACAAGGAGCAGACTTCCCTCAGGGTCAGGGGGGTTATTGACTGCACCCACGTTGCCATAAAGACCCCAACTCAGCATGCGGGCATCTTTGCCAACCGGAGGATCTTCCATTCAATCAATGTAAAGGTGCGTTTTCACCATTGCAAGACCTTCCTTCATATGTCTGCAAGGTTCCCTGGTAACTAACAGGACTTCCTCATGCTAAGGAGTCCCCAATTCCCTCAACCATTACAGCCACCAATACAGATTCATGGTTAGCTCCTCGGGGACGCGGTCTTTTAAAGCAGACCAAGGCAGGCCAGCAGCACGGTTCAATTCCAATACCAGCCTCCCCGAACAGGCGCCGGAATGTGGCGACTAGGGGCTTTTCACAGTAACTTCATTGAAGCCTACTCGTGGCAATAAGCGATTTTCATTTTATTTCATTCAACTCGGCTAATGACTCCCTGGAGGAGCCTTCAAACCGAGGAAGAGCACAACAGCAGCCACATCACCATCAGGCAAGCAATCAGCATTTTAAAAACGCGCTTCAGGTGCCTCGATCGCTCAGGCGGAGCTCTGCAATATGCCCCAGCAAGGGTATCAAGAACTGTATTATGCAGCAGTGCACATCGGGTACGCATACAGAAACTACGATGGTCCCATAGCCAGAGCTATGGGCATTGAAGATAAGGGCATTGAGGAGGAAAGAAGACACCCCTGCCATTGGGGACATTTCGGAAATGGCTGAGGGCGAGGAGGCTGCCAATGGCAGGGCAGGTGGGAAGCATGACCATGTAGCCAGGGCTGACTCTGAGCAGGACGGGGATCATCGCCAGGCAGGCCCTTATGCAAAATAGATTCTCATAATGCCTCTGATTGCCATCAACCAGTCCCTGGTCACAAGAAGGGAGGCGGTGGTATTGTCATTGTCTAGTGACCCAGGGAAATGCTCTAAGGTCCAAATTCAAATCCCACCTCAGCAAATGGTGAAATTTGAATTGAATAAAAATCTGGAATTAAAACCATGGGCGAAATTCTCCGGTATCGGTGCGATGTCCGCCGACTGGTGCCCAAAACGGCGCAAATTAGTCGGGCATCGCGCCGCCCCAAAGGTGCGGAATGCTCCGCATCTTTGGGGGCCAAGCCCCAACCTTAAGGGGCTAGGCAGGCGCCCGACGAATTTCCGCCCCGCCAGCTGGCGGAAAAGGCCTTTGGTGCCCCGCCAGCTGGCGCGGAAATGACATCTCCGGGCGGCGCATGCGCGGGAGCGTTAGCGGCCGCTGACGGCATTCCCGCGCATGCGCAATGGAGGGAGTCTCTTCCGCCTCCGCCATGGTGGAGACTGTGGCGGAGGCGGAAGGGAAAGAATGCCCCCACGGCACAGGCCCGCCCGCGGATCGGTGGGGGGACCCCCCGGGGTCAGATCGCCCCGCGCCCCTCCTAAGTCCACGGAGCCCGCCCGCGCCACCTTGTTCCGCCGGTAAGGTACGTGGTTTAATCTACGCCGGTGGGACAGGCATTTTAGCGGCGGGACTTCGGCCCATTCGGGCCGGAGAATCGCGGGGGGGGGTGCCGCCAACCGGCGCGGTGCGATTCCCGCCCCCGCCGAATATCCGGTGCCGGAGAATTCGGCAACCGGCGGGGGCGGGATTCACGCCAGCCCCCGCCGATTCTCCGACCCGGCGGGGGGGGTCGGAGAATCTCGCCCCATGAAAACATTGTCATAAAAATCCATTTCATTCCCCTTTAGGGGAAAGGAAATCTGCCACCCTTACCTGGTCTGGCCTACATGTGACTCCACCCTGCGACACCGACACCCCCATCGAATGAATAAAATCGATTTAAAAAGAGGAAATGCTGGGCAATCTCAGCAGATCTGACAGCATCTGTGGAGAGAGAACAGAGGTAACATCTCATGTCTGGATGACTCTTTGTCAAAGCTAGAGAGAGCTGGAAATAGGGTCAGATTTATACTGTTGTGGGAGAGGGGCGTGGAATGGTGGAGCTGGATAGAGGGCCTGTGATAGGTGGAGATTGACAAAGATGTCGTGGACAGAAAGACAAAGAGGTGATCTTGGCTAAGAAGGGTGCTGCTGATAGCGACACATTAAGAGATCCGAATGTATTAATGACAGGACAGAGATGATTAGTGTGTCAAAGGACAACCTGGAACAGAGACCAGATGGCCCTAGTGGGGTGGGGTGGGTCGGGGGAACAATGGTGTGGGGGAAAAAAATTGATGGAGGAAAATAAATTGATAGAAATAAAAATGTGGTGAAGGTGGAGGAGAGAGTTCACAGTCTGAAGTTGTTGAACTCTATGTTAAGTCCGGAAGGCTGTAAGGTGCCTGATCGGAAGATGAGCTGCTGTTCCTCCAGTTTGCGCTGGGCTTCACTGGAACAGTGCAGCAGGTCAAAGACGGACATGTGGACGTGGGAGCAGGACGCTCAGTTGAAATGGCAGCGACAGGAAGATCTGGGTCCCGCTTGCGGACGGACCGACGGTGTTCTGCAAAGTGGTCACCCAGTCTGCGTATAGAGTAGACCTCTCCAGTATAGAGTGGACCACATTGGGAGCAGCAAATGCAATAGATCAGATTGAAGGAGGTGCACGTGAAGCGCTGCTTCACCTGAAAAGTGTTTAGGCCCTGGGATGGTGAACAGGGAGGAGGGTAAAGGGAAGATGGTACATCTTCTGCGATTGCATGGGACAGTGCCGTAGGAAGAGAGTGAGGTGTTGAGGTGATGGAAGTGTAGAGCAGGGTATCTCTGAGGGAATGGTCCCTGTGGAATGCTGACAGGGGGAGTGAGGGGAAGGTGTGCTTGTTGGTGGAATCATGCTGGAGTTGGCGGAATTGGCAGAGGATGATTCTTTGAATGCGGAGGCTGGTGGGGGCGAATGGTGAGGACAAGGGGGGCCCTATCCTGTTTCTGGGAGGAAACGGAAGGGGTGGGAGCAGGGGTGCGGGAGATGGATCAGACAGGGTGAAGAGCCCTGTTGACCACAATGAGTGGGAAACCCCGCTTAAGGAAGAATGAAGACATGTCAGCAACACCATTTTGGAAAATGGCGTCATCAGAACGGATGCGACGGAGGCGAAGGAACTGAGAGAATGGGATGGAGTCTTAAAATAAAATAGAATAATGTATATTGACTTCACAATTTCTCAAGCGACTTCCCATCTCCCACAAGGGTGAGAATAAACATCAATAAGTTGGACTTAGTCGCATTTATATGGTTGAAACCCTCACTGTCATAACCATGGGCCTCATCATATTGCAATCAAGCAGTTTTTCTGTTATTTTTTTGTTTCCCTTCCGCAATAGTGGTCCACGAAGGCAAACTTTAATCTGTCCCCTACAGCGAGGTTTTACCTGGAACAAGTCGCTGGTCTGTCACCAGGGGCTTATAGCTTGAGGGGCGCCACTCCACATCACGCGGAGCTGACCAGGAGTCTCTCCCGCTCTTACCGCCAGCCATTGGTGAGTTGGGGGAATTCTGCAGGTTGATACCCAACCTGTTCAGCTGCATTATGAACGCACCTTCCTTGGTCAAGATGTCCTGGGGTGGGACCCGAACCTGGAGCTTTGGGCTCAGAGGCAGGCACGCTAGCCCACTGCGCCACGAGATCCACCGCAAGCAAACATGGTAATATGTTATTCACAACCTGGCCCTCTCTCATGAATGCCAACGATTGTAAATGAGGGCCATGCCACCAAGTTGCCCATAATCATACCATGCCCACAATGTTGGGAGTGACACAATGTCAGAATTCAAACCCTATTAAATGAGGTAGGATTGAATGTTGGAGTTTTTGTCCAGATAAAGCATCACCAACATAGCCGTCCAACTACAACCCTTTGAAATAACTTGTGCACCATCTGTTCCGGCCAGTGGTCAAGTTTGTGATGTGGACGCCGCCTGCAACATTCTTGGCCTCCATGCTACCCTGCTCCCCCGACAAAGCACATCCTGAGACACCTGTAATGCAAACGCAGCTCAGGTCGGGCAATATTACCTGCGGGACACGCAGCCTCTCATGCTGCGATGCCGCATGGCATGTGCGGATGAATGCCTTGCACCCAGAACCCATGCTTGGGATGCGCCTGCTGCTCAGAATCTGTTGGTGGAATCTGATAATTGAGCCTCCCTTTGGGTCAAGCTCGGATGGACAATGAAAGATACAAACAGCAAAACAACGGGGTTGAGCCTTTCAACACAGAATCTTCCACGAGGAGGAAGATGTCACCCCCAGAGCATCACAGATCAGGTCCTGCTGAATACATGAAAATGGACCTCAGCATGTCACGCTCTTCATAATGTTCTCACTCATTCTGAGCTGGCGAATGCACAAACACATCGAGTCATGTACATCACTGTTGAAATGTAAAATGCAGCAGCCATTTGGAACACAAAAGTTCCCACAAACACAAAGGACACAATTTCTCACCAAATACATTCAAGTGATCGTTTGTGCTTTATACAATGTGAAAGTGTAACCACAGTAAACCCATTAGTGCTGAAGGAAAGATGGTTCCTCTCACACTTGCACATTCCTATGAAGTACCCCCCCGGCCCCCTTCCCCCCCAGGCCCCCTCCCCCCCCCCCCCCCAGAGTGTTGCCTCGAGGGTGGTGGAGGTAGGTTTCTCACTTCCCTGTCTAAATGGAAATGAGGAGTGTGTTGACTGGCCATATTGTGCAGGCCTCCATTGGGGACCTTCTTCAGTCTGCAGCCACGGCGAACTGGTGGGGGAGGAGGGGGGGGGGGAGGGTCAGGCACTCTCGCTACCTGCCCTCCCCCTCAGTGATCTGCACAGCCATGGGTGGGCCTTGAGGAAGGGTTGCTGGTCGGCACCCTTTGTCCATCCCAGAAACCCGCTGGGCCGACAGCGACCGTCCTGTTCAGGGTACGCAGTGCCTCATCTACTCTGTGGATGTCAGGGCTCATACTGCAAGCAAACTGATCCAGGCCACTGGCCAGCATTCATTGCCCAACTCTAATTCCCCTTGAGAAGGTGGTGGTGAGCTGCCTTCTCAAACCGCTGCCGTCCACATGGCACAGTGGGCATCATCCCTGCCCCTCCGAACCAGAAGCCGCTGGTTCGATTCCCACCCCAGGACCTATTGACCAAAGAAATAATTCCCAATTAAGGGGCAATTTAGCGTGGCCAATCCACCTAACCCTGCACATCTTTGGGTTGTGGGGATGAGACCCGCGTAGACACGGGGGAGAATGTGAGAACTCCACACGGACAGTGACCCGGGGCTGGGATCGAACCTGGGACCTCGGCGCCGTGAGGCAGCAGTGCTAACCACTGCGCCACCGTGCCGCCCCGAGGATGCTTTCATAATGCAGCCGAACAGGTTAACATTCCCCCAACGCATCAATGGCTGGCGGAAGAGTGGGAGAGACTCCTGGTCTGCCACACTTGATGTGGGAGCGACGCCCCTCAAACTATAAGCGCCCTGGCGACAGACTAGCGACCTGTTCCAGGTAAAACCTCACTATGGAGGCAGATGAAAGTTTGCCTTTGTGGCTCACAGTGCAGGAAGAGAAACAAAAGAAAAACACAAAAATGTTTGCTTGCAATATGATGAGGCCCATGGTTATGACAGTGAGGGTTTCAACCATATATAAATGCGACTAAGTCCAACTCATTGATGTTTATTCTCACCCTTGTGTGGGATGGGCAGTCCACATCGCTGTTTGGGAGAGAGTCCCAGCATTTTGACCCAGTGACAGTGAAGGGGCGATGATAGGAGCGATGATAAACCAGGGGCTGGTTTAGAACACTGGGCTAAATGGCTGGCATTGAAAGCAGACCAAGGCAGGCCAGCAGCACGGTTCGATTCCCGTACCAGCCTCCCCGAACAGGCGCCGGAATGTGGCGACTAGGGGCTTTTCACAGTAACTTCATTTGAAGCCTACTTGTGACAATAAGCGATTTTCATTTTCATATATCTCCAAGTCAGGATGGTGAGTGACTTGGAGGGGAACCTCCAGGTGGTAGTGTTCGCAGGTATCTGCTGCCCTCAAGGTGGTAGTGGTTACAGGTTTGGTAGAGGCTCCCGAAGGAGCCTTGGTGGGTGTCTATAGTGCAATTTGTAGATGGTACACACGGCTGCCTCTGTGCACCGGTGGTGGAGGGAGTGAATGTTTGTGGATAGGGTGCTAATCAGGCAGGTTGCATTATCCTGGATGATGTTGAGAGTTTTGAGTGTTGTTCGAGCTGCACTTGTCCAGGCAAGTGAGTATTCCATCACACTCCCAACTTGTGCCTTGTAGGTGGCGGACAGGGTTTGGGGGAGTGGGTGGGGTCAAGAGGCGAGTTACTCACTGCAGGGTTCCTAGCCTTAGACCTGCTCTGGTAGCCACATTATTTATGTGGCTAGTCCAGTTCAGTTTCTGGTCAATGGGAACCACCTAGGATGTTGATGGTGGGGAATTCAGCGATTGTAATGCTCTTGAGAAGGTGGTGGTGAGTAATTGTGTCCTTTGTGCTTGTGGGAGCTTTGTGTGTTCCAAATGGCTGCTGCATTTTACATTTCAACAGTGATGTACAGCACCTTGAAAAGTATTTTGTTGGCACTGAAGGACTTTGAGGTTGTGAGAGGTGCTACATAATTGCTTGCTTTCTCCCTATCTCCTCCTTTCCTCCCTCTCTCATTCATTCATCTCCCTTGCTCTCGGTGGTGTGGGTCCGACTGTGCGTACCTCGGTAATTGACGGCACCTCTTTCTTTGATCTACAATCTGCATTTGTGTGAATCGCCGATGTCGACGCCGCGTTACGGCTGGTTTTGTTTTTCAGGCTCTTTCCTCGGAGTTTTGTCAACATTTCCATCCACGACGTTTACAACCGGCGGCTGCGGCTGAAGCTGGCCAAGGAGCGGGCTTTCTACCTGCAGCTCTACGTCCACCCTGACTGCGAGAACGAGGTCTTTGAGCGCTGGATGAAGCTGGTGACTCCTGCACACCACCCCGGAGGATGTGGCGCCCGAGATCGACCTCACCTTTCAGCATAAAGGATGCTTTTGCCTTCAACCTGTTGGGAGTGCGAGTTGGTAACATCAGAGCTCAAGGCATCTGGGCAATTGGGACCTTCCTGAAACATTTGGACCACCAGGCTATCTCCTTAACCAGTGAGACTTAATGGTCGAGAAAACAAGAGGAATGGCGGAGAAGAAAATAGGGTGAATTGGAGACAAATTAGCGACAGAAAGAAAAATAAAGAGAAGGGAAGAAATATTGGATTAGGAGAGAGAATGGAGATGGAAAATAAATTGGAAATGTGTCACCCATAAGACTGAGATTCCACAGTTTCACTTGAACCCTCCTGGTTCAGGGTTGAGGGAGGTTGGGTGACCCGCAGGAGCGTATTTTCCCCATTGTAGGTTGGCCTTATACTGTTAAGTACTCAACCTAACTTTCTGTGTCAACTTCAGTTGGCAATTAATGAAACACAGCAATTTCCTGAAAATCACGGAGTTATTGAGGGTGTGCCGATGTTTTAGTGAGGCTAAAGGCGGAGCAACAGAAATCATTCAGGAACTTATGCAAATTCTTGCCGTCTCCACAAGTAACCCGACATTGTATATAATGACAACAGAGCAGCCACTAAACTCACCATCATTTGGCAGCAATGCCTGGGCTATTGGTCTTTCAGGATTGTTAAACACTTGGGCTGAATCTTGCACAGGTGGCAGTCTTTGAAGCTTACTGAGTTCCATTCCCTTCGTTTTTCCTGTCCCAAATCAGCAATTATTTTGAAGACTTTCCAAGTGATTTGCTCTGCATTTTCCCAGGTTCTTGGTAACTCTCTGATGGTCATCCTTGTGGTGTGGACTTGGTTTGAGATCAATTGTTGAGAGTTTTTGAGCCTAATGTTTTTAGTGATGATGTCACCAGTGGTGATGTCACCTGTGATGATGTCACCCACAGGGATGTCATCAATGGTGATGCCACCTGTGATGATGTCACCCACAGGGATGTCACCAGTGGTGATGTCGCCTGCGATGATGTAACCCGCAGGGATGTCACCAGTGGTGATGTCGCCTGCGATGATGTCACTCGCAGAGATGTCACTAGTGGTGATGTCGCCTGTGGTGATGTGACCAGTGGTGATGTTGCCAGTGGTCTTGTCACCAGTGGTGATGTGACCTGTGATGTCACCAATAGAAATGTCACCAGTGGTGATGTCGGCCTGAGGGATGTCACCAGTGGCGATGTCACCTGTGATGATGTCACCCATAGCAATGTTACCAGTGGTGATGCCACCTGTGGTATGTCACCAGTGGTAATGTCACCTGTGATGAGGTCGGTCCTAGGAATGTCACCAGTGGTGATATCACCACTTCCGTGAGTTTATTTCTTTATTCAATCACAAGATTGGCACAGTGGTTAGCACTGCGGCCTCACAACACCAGGGACCCGGGTTCAATTCCAGCCTTGGGTGACTGTCTGTGTGGGGTTTGCATGTTCTCTCCGTGTCTGCGTGGGTTACCTCCGTGTGCTCCGGTTTCCTCCTACAGTTCAAGGTTAGGTGGATTGCCCCTTAGTGTCCAAAAAGATGTGCAGGTTAGGTGGGGTTACGGGGATGGGGTGAGGCAATGTGCCTAGGTAAGGTGCTCTTTCAGAGGGTTGGTGTAGAATTATTGGGCCAAATGGCCACCTGCACTGGAGGGATGAGATGGATTGCATTCCAGGTGATCTCAAGTACGTTCTGGGATAAGTCCCACATGATTATATTGCGGTTCAGTCCCGAGACATCTTTATAACTATCAAGTGGACAGTGTCACCATTTCTCACTGGAACCAAAGATACATGAAATGGAGGTTGTAAAATATTCATACATCCCTTAAGTTCCTAATTTGGAACTTGCTTCACCCAGTTTCAATTGCCAGAGGTGCTAAAATACGTGCCTGTTACAAATTGTGCCATAATTTGCCCACATGTTGGAAGTTTGATCCATAATAATATTTATTCATGTAAGGAAATTTGACATGCCACTGGCTCCCCCTTGAGGGTAATCAGTTGCCAAGTCAGTGACAGACAGAGGACCGCCCCACATGCCCACCCAACCTCCAATTGCTTCTCCATCTAATCCACCTCCCGCCTGCCTTTGGAAAAGATCCTCAAGTAGATTCTATAGAAACAGATTTTCAAATCCTGTCTAAGGTCTCCAGACCACACCTGGACTTGGAACCTTTTACATTGGGCCCTTTATTCTTGTTTCCTACAAGGAGTTCCTGCAGAGGAAAAATTGTATCATTTGTTCTTTCTTGGGGACGTGGGGGTCGCTGGCTAGGCCAGCATTTATTGCGCATCCCTAATTGCCCTTCAGAAGGTGGTGGAGAGCCGCCTTCTTGAACCGTTACAGTCCGTCTGGGATAAACGCACCCATAGTGCTGTTGGGATGGGGTGTCGATCACACAGGCTGCTTTGTCCTGGATGGTGTCGAGCTTCTTGAGTGTTGTTGGAGCTGCACTCATCCAGGCAAGTGGGGAGTATTCCATCACACTCCTGGGGCGGGATTCTCCGACCCCCCGCCGGGTCGGAGAATCGCCGGGGGCTGGCGTGAATCCCGCCCCCACCGGTTGTCGAATTCTCCGGCACCGGATATTCGGCGGGGGCGGGAATAGCGCCCCCCCCCGGCGATTCTCCGGCCCGCGATGGGCCGAAGTCCTGCCGCTGTCAACCCACGCCAGCCGGCGTGGATTGAACCACCTTTGGGACGGCGGGACAAGGCGGCGCGGGCGGGCTCCGGGGTCCTGGGAAGGGGCGCGGGGCGATCTGACCCTGGGGGGGTGCGGCCACGGTGGCCTGGCCCGCGATCGGGGTCCACCGAACCGCGGGCCGGCCTGTGCCGTGGGGGCACTCTTTTCCTTCCGCCTTCGCCATGGTCACCACCATGGCGGAGGCGGAAGAGACCCCCTCCACTGCGCATGCGCGGGGATGCCGTGAGCGGCCGCTGGCGCTCCCGCGCATGCGCCACCCGGCAAAGTCAGTTTTGCGCCAGCTGGCGGGGCGGAAATCAGTCCAGCGCGGGCCTAGCCCCTCAAGGTGAGGGCTCGGCCGCTCAAGATAAGGAGACCTCCGCACCTTTGGGACGGCGCGATGCCGGACTGATTCGCGCCGTTTTTGGCGCCAGTCGGCGGACATCGCGCCGATATCGGAGAATCCTGCCCCTGATTTGTGCCTTGTAGATGGTGGACAGGCTTTGGGGAGGGGGTCAGGAGGTGAATTCCCAACCTCTAACCTGCTGTTGTAGCCACGGGTGTTTATATGACTGGTCCAGTTCAGCTTCTGGTCAAGGGTGTTGATGGTGGGGGATTCAGTCATGGTAATGCCATTGAATATTGAGGGGAGATTGTTAGATTCTGTCTTGTTGGAGAGGGCCTAACCTGACTTTTGTGTAACATGAATGTTATTTGCCACTTATCAGCCCAGGCCTGAACGTTTTCTGGTCTTGGTGTTCACTAAGATGCTTGTCATGATCCCAGGTGATGTTACTGCTAGACAAGTCATACCCCAGGGTGGAACCTGATTGATAGATCCTCTGTGGGATTCTCCATTGAGGGGGTCCTCCATTGCGCCGGCAGCGCACTCAGGCCCGTGGATTTGTCAACGGCGTGGGATGGCCACAATGGGAAACCGAATTGGACGGCTATGGGAACGGAGAATCCCGCTGCGGGCGGGGTCGCACTGACCCTCTGAAAGAGTACCCTATCCCAATAACCCCTTATCCTAACCAACACATCCCTGGACACTAATGGGCAATTTAGCATAGCAAGTCCATCTAACCTGCACATCTTTGGACTGTGGGAGGAAACTGGAGCACCTGGAGGAAACCCACGCAGACACGGGGAGAACATACAGACTCCATACAGGCAGTGACCAAAGGCCAAAATTGAACCCAGGCCCCTGACGCTGTGAGGCAGCAGTGCTAACCACTGTGCCACCCTATAATACATTACTCCTTCACCCCAAGTATACCTTTATAGATTTGTAAGGATAACACAAATTACAAAATCTACCTTATACTCTAATGTTCACAGTAAGTATACAGTCTAGGTAAACCAATAGGCAAACATGTGGTCAGATACACCACACTCTGACATCAAGTGACAGATGCCATCCAAAACAACATGTACAGTTTTCTCATCAATTCTCCCAGAGGCTTGCCACACAGTGAGCCAATTGGAACTCTATCCAGCACATGAGGGAGGGCCTCCAATTTTCACTCTCAAAGAACATGTCTTGGAACCTTGTCCCAAATTATGCTTTCTCTCGGATATCTTCACCAAGGATCCATCTTCAGGGTTTCAACCTCTCCTGATATTCCTCTGTACCTGATCACCACGCTAATTAAAGCTGCCACACAATGTCTCAGACACCTAAACGTGCCAACGGAGCATCATTGATTCATAGGCCATATTAAGGAGTCACCAACCTTTGGGCCATCTTTGATCTGTGTCTTCTCACACCTTGTAACCCTGGGTGAATTCTCCATCTCCCCAGCCACATGTTTCTTGTCAGCAGATACCAACAGCGGGAGATTCCTGCTCTCACAATGGATTTCCCATTGGGGCCACCCAACGGCATCGGGAAGGAAACACGTGCATTGCCCGCAGATCGGAGAATCCCGGCGGAGCTGAATTCCGGCCCCTGTCTTTAACCTGGAGCCCCTCTGCTCCTCACTCGACTTCACTGGATGGAACCACAGATTCCCGGTCATTGTTGCTTGACTTCAACTTTCTTCTGCCGCATTCCCTGGTTTCTGGGACTTTCCTGTTCTTTAGATTGAGATCTGCTCTCTGCCGTCTCCCTGCCGCGATTTGCCCGTACCAGCCTCCCCGAACAGGTGCCGGAATGTGGCGACTAGGGGCTTTTCACAGTAACTTCATTTGAAGCCTACTTGTGACAATAAGCGATTTTCATTTTTCATGTTTCTGTGAAAAGCTCCTTGCTGCCAGGTTACATTCTTTCAACTGAACTCAAACTGTTTCTGTTCCCTTGCGGCCTCTGTTACTAGGCAACAGTCCAGTTTTTTAAATACACTTGATGTTTGCTTCATAAAACCTCATTCAAAAGGCAGGCATCATGCATCCTGCTTGCATTATTGTTACCAGCTTAGAATATCCCATCCCATAACCTGCCGTAACTTAGACCGAGGCTTTGACCTCGTGTATGCATGCTCAGAGTGGAGGTCCACTTCCGCTCCGTTATCTGGTTTACATCATGTTGAATTTACTCAATCTAACTGATCAATATTGGTGTCCATGCTGCACATGAGTATCCTCCCACATTACTTCATTCAATCCGATAACGAGAGAATTGGAAAATGAGAGACAGAAACAGCACAAAAAGAGGCCACTCGCCCCATTGTGCCTCTGCTACCTCTTTGGTAGCGCTATCCAAATGATCCCATATTCCCTGCTACCTTCCCCAAGTAAATCTTCCCTTAAATTCTTCGTCCCCTTCCCTTTAAATGTTGCAGTTGAATCTGCTTCCACCTCAAGTCAATTCCACCCAGAACTCATTGTGACAAAACATTTCTTTATATTGCCTCCACTGCATTTGCTCATCATGTCGAAACCTATATCCTCTGGTTACTGATCCTTGTTCAACAGGAAACACTTTCTCCTTATTTACTCTTAACAAAACCATTGATGGTTTTGAACACCGGTCCCGGCCAAACCGTCTCTTAACCTACCCACCCCCAACTTCACCGGTGTCTCCACTTACCTGAGGTCCCTCACGACCCCCACCCCTCAACACCTCCCCCCCCCCCCCCCCCCCCCCCCCCCCCGCCACCCCCCCGGCCCGAGCACCATTCGAGTAAATCTCTTCTGCTCCTTCTCCAAATCCTAGACATCCCTCCTGGAAAGTATGACGTCAAGAGCAGAGCACAATACTCCAGATGAGCAACCAAGGTTTCATGACAGTTTTGCGTGACCTTTTTGCTTTGGAACACTATGTTCTGTGGGTGAATATCCATTTGCCGAATTTGGGAGCAGTAGACATTCTGATGATTCCAGCCGCCACTCTTTTCTTTCTGGATCCTCTTGCCATCCAAAAAACACATCTCCTCTGGGAGACAGGCCCCGCTCTTAAATACGAGCTTCGATGAGCGTCACCTGCTCGCGATTCACTCTGATGCAAGACTTGGTTTATTCTCAATGGGACCTGTATTTCCAACATTGTCACACTATTCCTCTACTAATAGAGCCAAGGGTTCCTTGGGTTGGATTGTATGGGGTGCTGAGTTCCCCGATAACACCCTAACCCTTGCGCACCCCTCCACCCCCAACCCCATTCCCCCACCCCCACTCAATTGAAAGTTGGCCGGGGGTCTGTCCATGAGAAAGTTGGCTACCCCACAGCCGTTTTGCCCTCAGCGGAGTACTAATTGTTTCAAGCTGAGACCTCCTTGCCATATCTGGGGAGGAAGTCCTTCTTTCGAGACCTGCCAGCCAATCAGTTTGGTCAGACGAACACCAGGTTTGAGCAGTGGCCCTAAGAAGAGGAGATCATGGAAGCCAAATTTTGCCGAGTTCCGGGTCTTGGCGGGCTCGGCTGGCAGGCCCCAGCGAGGGGCATGAGGGGGGATTGGGTTTGAGAGGCCTGGGGGAGGGTTAAAGGGGAGTAGGATGACCTCAGGGGAGGTGCCTCCAATGAGCACAGGGGGCTCACCAAAGCAGCCTCCCCCCTCAACTTGGCCAGCTCACCAAGTAAAAGCCACCAGGCTACCTCCTTGGCCTGCGCCTGTCTCGGGCATCCGACAGGGTGAGGCATGAGCAGCAAGGTAGCCATGAATCGGCCACCAAAGGGCCTCGATAGGCCCAAGGCCAAGCAGGCTGACCAGCGTCTCGACCACGCCCCCCATAAAGTGGGAAACCGGTCAGAGATGGGGAGCAAGGCATTGTGCAGGCCAGATGCTGCATTGCCCGAACCCCTCCCACCTTCAGACACACTGGGGAAATGGGGGGTGCTTACAGTCCAACCCCATATCATTTTTAACAACCTTCTCAACATGTCCTGATACCTCCAGCGATTCATGTACCTGCACCCCAGATCTCTCTATTCCTGCAGCCCTTATTTTAATTGCACAGTTTCATAGAATTTACATTGTAGAAGGAGGCCATTCAGCCCACTGAGCCTGCACCGGCCCTTGGAAAGAGCACCCGACCCAAGCCCACACCTCCACCCTATCCCCGTAAACCCACCTAACCTTTTCTGGTCACTAAGGGCAATTTAGCATGGCCAATCCACCCAACTCAAACTGTGTCCTCATATTCCTCTCTCCCTCACCCGTATACCCAGTTTCCCCTTCATAGAGTGGGTTTCACCCCCTCAACCCTCCCAGCCCGGCCACAACGTAATCACTGGTGGCAAGACGGGGCGGCCAGCGGTTTGCCAGCGGCGTGATCTCTGGTCCTGCCAAGGTCTACATGGTTTTTCACGCCCTGCATCCTTTCCAGCGGGAAGGGCTGGAAAGGTCCATCTATAATATCAGTGTTTCGGCCACATGCAGGGATTGTCCCAATTTTGCTTGATTTGTAGGACAACCATACCTATAAAATTGCTTAATTTACTTAGCTTTCTTTTTTACAAAGGCAATTTTCAAATACCTTGCAAACATTCTTTGCAAAGCTTCCACATTCTGAGCAGCTTTTGTGTCTGTCTTCCTTTCTACGCTACCCTGTCGCATAATTCATAGAATCCCTACAGCGCAGAAGGAGGCCATTCGGTCCATCGAGTCTGCACCGACCCTCCGAAAGAGCACCCCATCCAGGTTCACTCCCCCACCCTATCAGGTAACCCCACCTAACCTTTAGGCACTAACGGGCAATTTAGCGCGGCCAATCCACCTGACCTGCGCATTTTTGGGACTGTGGGAGGAAACCGGAGCCCCAGGAGGAAACCCACGCAGACGCGGGGAGAACGTGCAGACTCCGCACAGACAGCGAACCCAGGTTGGAATTGAATTCGGGTCCCTGGCGCTGTGAGGTAGCAGTGCTAACCACTGTGCCACCCTCATTCTTACTTCTCCTTCCTCTACATTGGAGCAGAACAAGAACATGAGGAGTGGGGGGGGGGGGGGGGTGTTAGGCCATTTGCTCCCTCAAGCCCACTGTGCCATTCAATATGATCTGATGTTGCAGCACGGGCAGTACGATAGCCCAGTGGTTAGCACAGTTTCTTCACAGCTCCAGTGCCTCGGGTTCGATTCCCTGCTGGGTCACAGTCTGTGCGGAGTCTGCACGTTCTCCCCGTGTGTGCGCAGGTTTCCTGGATTGGCCATTCTAAATTGCCCTTAGTGCCCAAAGAGGGTGGATGGGGTTGCTGGGGTGCGGGGACAAAGGGGATAGGACGGAGTCATGGGTGGGGTGCTCTTTCCCAGGGGCCGGTGCAGACTTGATGGGCCAAGTGGCCTCCTTCTGCACTGTAAATTCTATGATTCTATGATTAATGTCTACTCTGCTTCCCCAACATTATCCTTGACACCCTTCAAGAATCTGTCTAACTCGGCCTTGAATCAATTCAATGAGCTGTAGCCCCCACCGCTCTCTGCTTTGGAGAATTCCAAAGACAATTGCCCCTCTAAGAGAAGAGGTTCCCCCAAATCTCCATCTTAAATGAGTGAGTACTTATTTCGAAACTGCGCCCACTAGTTCTAGACTTCCCCGCCAGTGGAAACATCTGCTCACCATCTCCATCCTTTCAAACCATTTCAGAATCCTGCATATTTGAATAAAATCCCCTTTCGTTCTGCTAAGTGATGATTGGCCCATCCTGCTCCACTTTTCCTGATTGGACATTAATCCCAGGAATCAGCCCAGTGAACCTTTCCTGAACTGCCCCCAATTCAAGTAGATCCCTCATAGAATCCCTACAGTGCAGAAGGAGGCCATTTGGTCCATCGGAGCTGCACCAACCCTCCGAAACAGCACCCTTCCTAGGCCCACTCCCCCCGCCCTGTCCTCAATAATCCTACCTAACCTGCACATCATTCGGACTGTGGGAGGAAACCAGAGCACGTGGAGGAAACTCACGCAGAGACGGGGAGAACGTGCAAACTCCACACAGATAGTGACCTGTGACCGGAATCGAACCCGGGTCCCTGGCGCTGTGAGGCAGCAGCGCTAACCACTGTGCCACCATGCTACCCCACGGTGACACCACCTCCTTCAATAAGTTCTCTCAGTTGAATATTTTTTTTAGTAAACATTTTATGAAGGTATTTTTGGCATTGTAACAACAACAAAATAAACAATGTACATAAAACTATAAACATAGTGCAAAAGCCATCTCTCTTCCTTACAGGTCCCACCTTTATTAACCCCCTACTGTAAGCTAAACTAACCGCCCCCCCCCCCCACCTCTTCTGCTGACGATTAATTTTCCACGAAGAAGTCGACGAACGATTGCCACCTCCGGGCGAACCCTAACAGTGACCCTCTCAAGGCGAATTTGATTTTCTCCAAACAGAGAAAGCTAGCCATGTCCGATAGTCAGGTCTCTGACTTCGGGGGCTTTGAGTCCCTCCAAGCTAATAGTATCCGTCTCCAGGCTACCAGGGAAGCAAAGGCCAGAACGTCTGCCTCTTTCTCCTCCTGGATTCCCGGGTCTTCCGATACCCCGAAAATCGCCACCTCTGAACTCAGCGCCACCCTTGTTTTTAACGCGTGGACATGACATCAGCAAACCCCTGCCAAAATCCCCTCAGCTTTGGACATGTCCAGAACATGTGGACATGGTTCACTGGTCCTCCCGCACACTTTGCACACTTGTCCTCCACCCCAAAGAATCTGCTCATCCGGGCCACTGTCATGGGAGCCAGATGAACGACTTGAATTGTATCAGGCTGAGCCTGGCACATGTTGCGGACGCGTTGACTCTACTCAATGCGTCCGCCCATAGACCATCCTCGATCTCTCCTCCCAGCTCCTCCTCCCACTTGCGCTTCAGCTCCTCGGTCTGCATCTCCTCTGACCCCATAAGTTCCTTGTAAATGTCAGAGACGCTCCCTTCTCCTACCCACCCTTTGGAAACTACCCTGTCCTGAATCCCCCTTAGCAGTAGGAGCGGGAAGGTTGACACCTGTTTACGTAGGAAGTCCCGCACCTGCAGTTACCTGAATTTGTTTCCCCTCGCCAACCCAAACTTCTCCTCCAGCGCCCTCATACTCGGAAAACTCCCCTCTATAAACATATCCCCCATCTTCTCAATCCCTGCTCTCCGCCATATCCGGAACCCCCCATCCATCCTTCCCGGGGCAAACCGGTGATTATTACAGATTGGGGACCAGACCGATGCTCCCTCTGCTCCCCATGTCTCCTCCATTGCCCCCAGACTCTCCGGGCCGCCACCACCAGGGGGCTGGTGGAGTACCGTTCCGGTGGGAACGGCAGAGGCGCAGTTACCAACGCCCCCAGACTGGTGCCCTTGCATGAAGCCGCCTCCATACGCTCCCATACCGACCCGCCCCCCACCACCCGCTTCCTGATCATGGCTATATTCGCCGCTCAGTAATAGTTACTAAAATCTGGCAGCGCCAGCCCGCCCTCTCACCGACTCCGCTCAAGCATTACCTTCCTTACTCGTGGGGTCTTGCCCACCCAAACAAAGCCAGTAATCACTTTGTCGACCTGTTTAAAAAAGGACAGCAGAATAAAGATGGGGAGACACTGAAATACAAACAGGAATCTCGGGAGGACCGTCATCTTCACCATCTGCACCCTCCCAGCCAGTGACAACGGAAGCGCGTCCCATCTCCAAAAATTGTCCTTCATTTGGTCTACTAGTCGGGCCAGATTTAATTTATGCAGCCGGTCACATTCCCGCGTCACTTGGATGCCTAGGTACCTAAAGCTTCTCCTACTAATCTAAATGGCAGCTCTCCCAATCGCCTCTGCTGTCCCCTCGCCTGGACCGCAAACATCTCACTTTTCCCCATATTTAGCTTATACCCCGAAAACCGGCCAATTTCCCCTAGAATCCTCATGATTTCTTCCATCCCCTCTATTGGGTCCGATACATTCAGAAGCAGGTCATCTGCATAGAGCGAGGATCTGTGCTCCATCCCCCCCCCCCCCCACTCCCCCCTCCTCCCCCTCACCCCCGGACCAGCCCCTTCCAGCCCCTTGAGACTCTCAGAGCAATTGCCAAAGTCTCTTGCTAGCATGAACTACAGTGGGGAGAGGGGCATCCCTGTCTCGTCCCCCGGTGCAGTCTAAAATAGTCCTATGTTGTCCTATTCATCCGTACGCTTGCCACAGGAGCCTGATACAGCAACCTGACCCAATCAATAAAGCCCCGCCCGAATCCTAACCGTCCCAGTACCTCCCACAGATAATCCCATTCTACCCGATCAAAAGCCTTTTCTGCATCCATTGCGATCATTACCTCCACCTCCGTACCTTCCGGGGGCATCATGATCACGTTTAACAACCTTCTTACATTGGCCACCAACTGCCTACCCTGAACAAATCCCGTCTGGTCCTCCCAAATAACGTCCAGAACACAATCCACAATCCCGGAGGACAAAATTTTGGCCAGCAATTTGGCATCCACATTCAACAGGGATATCAGCCTGTCGGACCCACACAGCCCCGGGTTCTTGTCCCGCTTCAGAATCTGCGAAATCGTGGCCTGTGACATCTTCGGGGGCAGCACCCCTCTTTCCCTTGCCTCATTGAATATCCTCATCAACACCGGCCCCAATATCCCAGAGAACTTTTTATAAAACTCCACTGGGTACCCGTCCGGCCCAGGGGCTTTACCCGACTGCATGGCCTTCAGACCCTCCACTATCTCATCCAACCCGATCGGGGCGCCCAGCCCTTCTACCAGCTCCCCGTCCACCTTTGGGAAATTCAGCCCCTCCAAGAAGTGCTCATCCCTTCCGGCCCCGTAGGAGGTTCCGACCTGTGCAGCCGACTGTAGAAATCCCTAAACGCCTTATTCACCCCTGCTGAATCTCCAACCAGGTTCCCATCTCCGTCATTTAATTTCCCTATCTCCCTGGCTGCCTCCTTCTTTCTAAGCTGCTGTGTAAGCATTCTGCTGGCCTTCTCTCCATGCTCATAGATCGCCCCGCTTGCCTTTCTCAGCTACTCCACCGCCCTCCCTGTGGTTAACAAGCCGAACTCCGCCTGTAGCCTCCACTGTTCCCTTAGAAGCCCTGCCTCTGGGGTCTCCGCATACCTCCTATCGATCTGTAGTATCTCCTTTACCATTCGGTCCGTCTCTATCCTGTCTACCTTCTCCCTATGGGCCCCTATCGAGATCAGCTCCCCTCTGACCACCGCCTTCAGTGCTTCCCAGACCACCGCTGCGGAAATTTCCCCCGTGTCGTTGACCTGCAGGTACTTCTGAATACATTTCCTCAGCCGCTCGCACACCCCTTCATCAACCAAAAGTCCCACATCTACCCTCCAGTGTGGGCACTGGTTACTGTCTTTACTAACCTGCAGGTCAACCCAGTGCGGAGCATGGTCTGAGATTGTGATCACCGAGTACCCCGTGTCCACCACCCCAGCCAGCAAGGCCCTGCTCAAATAAAGAAACCAATCCGGGAGTACACTTTATGCATGTGTGAGTAGAAGGAGAACCCCTTCACCCTCGGCTGCACAAATCTCCATGGATCCACCCTCCCCCCATCTGCTCCATGAACCCTTTTAGTTCCTTTGCCATTGCTGGCACCCTGCCCGTTTTTGAGCTTGACCGGTCCAAGCCAGGGTCAATAACTGTGTTGAAGTCCCCTCCCATGACCAACCTGGTGCGAGTCCAGGTCCGGTATCTTCCTCAGCATCCTCTTTATAAACTCCACATCGTCCCAATTTTGCGCATACACATTTACTAATACCACCTGCACCCCCTCCAGTTTCCCACTGACCAGAATGTACCGAACTCCCACATCTGAGACTATTCTACCCGCCTCAAACACCACCCGCTTATTGATCAGGATCGCGACCCCTCTAGTTTTTGAGTCTAGTCCCGAGTGAAAGACCTGACTGACCCAGGCTTTCCTCAATCTAATCTGGCCAGTTACTACAAGGTGCGTCTCCTGCAACATTACCACGTCCGCCTTCAGTCCCCTAAGATGCACGAACACACGTGCCCTCTTGACCGGCTCATTTAACCCTCGAACATTCTAGGTGTCAGCCTAGTTGGGGGGCTCATTGCCCCCCCCCCACTTCGCCGATCAGCCATCCCCTTTTTTGGGCCCGCCTCCAGCCCATGCTCCACGCTTCCACCGGTCCGCCCCCAGGCAGCCTCCGCACCCAACCTCCTCTCTGTCCCTTAGCCCAAGTCCCTCCCCCGTCAGCAGAACATTTACCCCCCCACCCCCCCTAGTAACAACACTCTGTAACCCAACGTTTTTAATAAACCGAACATATGCACACCCCCCACTGCGTTTCCGTGAGTTAGTCCGCCCAGCTAGCATGGTGGCCCCCATCCCTGGTGCCGGATAGTCTCCCACCTATTGTTCCCTCTCCCCTCCCCCCCGCTCATACAAACATTCTCCAACATCAAACAATCCCCACAAAATTGTCCGACAGAAAAACGCCAAGATCTAAACAAGCATACACTCTATCCCCCAACAGTGCAAATGAAAACCTTAACTCACTCAGCTCTACCGCTGGTCCCAAATCAATGCAAACGGCACTACAAACAGCTTCCACAAAACGAAAAACGAGAAACTTTTAAAAAAAAGAACAGAAAAAAAAAAAAAAAACAAGAACGTTGCAGCGAAGTTCAAAAGTTCTTAGTCCACCACCAGTCCTTTCCTTTTCACGAAGTCCAGCACGTCCTCAAGCGACTCGAAATAAAAGTGCTGTTCCTCGTGCGTGACCCAGAGACGGGCCGGATACAACAGTTCGAACTTCACCTTTTTCTCAAAAAGGATCAAACTAATCTGGTTGAAACCTGCTCTTCTCCTGGCCACCTCCACACTCAGGTCTTGATAAACCTGCAAGATACTGTTGTCCCACTTACAGCTCCTTGTCTGCTTGGCCCACTGTAGAATGCGCTCCTTATCCAAGTACCTGTGGACTCTCACCAGCATTGCCCTCGGCGGGTCTCCCATTCGTGGTTTTCTCACGGGTGCTCTGTGAGCCCTGTCCACCTCCAAGGGTCGGGAGAATGTCCCCTCCCCCAGCAGCTTCTCAAACATGCCCGCTATGTATGCCCCAGTGTCCACTCCTTCGGACCCCTCTGGGAGCCCAACGATTCTCACATTCTGCTGGCAGGACCTATTCTCTAGGTCCTCCACTTCTCCAGGAGCTTCTTTCTGCTGGTCTCTCAGCATCCCCACCTCCAACTCCACCGCAGTTTGATGTTCCTCCTGCTCAGCCAGCGCCTTCTCTACTTTCTGGTTCGCCCGATCCTGGGCGTCCAATCTAAGTTCCAGCCGCCCAATTGACTCGTTTATCGGGTCCAAGCAGTCCCGCTTCTGCTTATCAAAGCCTTCCTGAATAACTTGCATCAGCTGCTCCGTTGACCGCTGGGTCGACAAACCAGAGGTCCGGTCCTCCGCCATGCTGTCTCCCGCTGCAGCTTCAGCCCAAGCCTTCTCTGTCTTTCTGTTTCTGCCTTTACGAGCACTTCTAGTCCTTCTCTCCATGCGCCGATGTGGGAATTCAGTACACAATTGCCTCTTGACAATTCAAGTCCGGGAAAGGTCCAAAAGTCCGACCAGAGCAGGAGCCACCAAATGTGCGAATTACTCCTTCATAGCCGCCACCGGAAGTCCCTCTCAGTTGAATTTATCCTTAATGCTGTTCTTAACTCCTGCGTCATGGCCCCATTTTCCTCACTACACAGTTTTGACTATAATGTGAATTTGTGCTGTTTTATTTAATTCTGAAGACCATCCTTGCTCCAACCTTTTCTCCCCAAAAGTCAACCAAAAACGTCAAAAGTGAAATTGATAGATTTTTCTTTACTTACACAAGAGTATTAGGGGATTTTGAACCAAAGCGGGTAGATGGACTTCAGATACAGATCCGGCCATGACTTTCCTGAATGGAGGAACATGCTTTGAGAGATTGAATGGGCTCATCCTGTTCCTGTGATTTGCTCAGAGGACTATCTGCTATTCGTCGGATTATTCGTATCAATATAATGGGCGTCATTCTCCGCCGGCGGGAGTCTCCGTTTTGCCGGCGCCCGGGGGTTTCCCGACGGCGTGGGGCTGCCCCACAATGGGAAACCCCATTGACCAGCCGGTGTTACGGAGACTCCCGCCGGCCGGCCGGGGCAGAAATGTGGCGGGGCGGGTAGGAGAATTTCGCCCCAGAATTGGGTCTCAGGGTAAAAACCCATCGGGCGCAATTCTCCCATCGGGAGACTAAGTCCCGACGCCGGAGTGAAAACAGAGAGTTTCACTCCGGCGTCGGAGCCCCCTCCCAGCCCCCTATTCTCCCGCCCCCGGGGGGGGGCTAGGGCCGGCGTCGCGTCATCTACGCGCGCAGGGCCTTGGCGCCACGTAAAAGTGGTGCCGCGTAAATGACGCGACCGGCGCCGCGTAAATGATGTCACCCACGCATGCCGGTTGCTGTCCTCCCCACGGCCGCCCCGCAAGGAAATGTCGGATGGATCTTGCGGAGCAGCGGAGGAAAGGAGGTCCTCCTTCAGAGAGACCCCTTTTGAGCCCCCCCCCCCCCAGTGCACTGTTCCCGCCGGCAGCGACCAGGTGTGGATGGCGCCAGCGGGAACCCGTTGTTTTGGGCTGGCCCGGGCCGGAGATTCGCCGCTCGCCCATTACCAACGGCAAGCGGCGATTCTCCCAGCGGCCAGCCATGATTCGCGCCGGTTTGGGGGTTGGGAGAATCACGTGTGTGGTGGGACCCGGCGTGGGGGGGGGGGGAATTCCGCCCATCGAGTGTCGGCCAGACAGTTTAACCTGGCCTGGCAGGAAAGCGCTAAGTGACCTTCAACTCGGGCAAAATCAACAGTCCCTTGGACAAGTGTGGGTTAATTAGGGAAGGCCAGCATGGGTTGCTCAAAGGCAAATCATATCCATCGAACTTGATTAAAGCTTTTGATGAGGTAACAGAGCGAGTTCTATAAAGATTTGTTCAGGGGATGTGGGCGTCGCTGGGCGGGGCCAGCATTTGTTGCCCATCCCCAATTGCCCTTGAACTGAGTGACCATTTTAGAAGGTGGTCTGGAGTCACGTGTAGGCCAGACCGGGTAAGGATGGCAGATTTCCTTCCCCTAAAGGACATTATTGAAACAGGTGGGTTTCTAACCACCCTATTACTGAGACCAGCTCTTAATTCCATATTTTATAATTGGATTTAAATTCCACCAGCAGCCGTGGTGGTATTTGAACCCGTTTCCCCAGAACATTAGCCTGGGCCTCTGGGTTATTAGTTCACAATGCCACCAATGCTCTCACAGCACCAGGGACCCAGGTTCAATTCGGCCTTGGGTGACTGACTGGGTCGAGTTTGCATGCTCTCCCAGTGTCTGTCGGTTTCTTCCGGGTGCTCGGGTTTCCTCCCACAGTCTAAAGATGGACAGGCTCGGTGGATTGGCCTTGATAAATATTGCCCCTTAGTGCCTAGGGGTGGGCAGGTTGGATGGGGTTCCAGTGATAGGGGTGGGGGTGGTCTTTCATAGGTTCAGTGTAGACTCAATGAGCGAATGACCTCCTTCTGCACTGTAGGGATTCTAAGGGGCTGTTTAGCACAGGGCTAAATCACTGGCTCTGAAAGCAGACCAAGTCAGGCCAGCAGCATGGTTCAATTCCCGTAATAGCCTCCCCGAACAGGCGCCGGAATGTGGCGACTAGGTGCTTTTCACAGTCACTTCATTTGAAGCCTACTTGTGACAATAAGCGATTTTCATTTCATTTCATTTCAGATTTACAAAGAGGGTACTGTGGTGGATGTGGTATATCTAGACTTCCGAAAGGCATTTGATAATGTTCCACATAAACGGCTTGGCTGCAAATTTGAAGCTCATGGGATAAAAGGGAAAATGTTAGGATGGGTAACAGCCACCCGAACAGATGCCGGAATGTGGTGACTAGGGGCTTTTCACAGTAACTTCATTGAAGCCTACTCGTGACAATAAGTGATTTTCATTTCATTTTTTTTTCATGGGTACAAAGTTGAGTGAGTGATAGGAAACAGATAAACAACCAGGACAAGCCTCCAACCAAGATGTTCCAGTGCAGCTACAACACTGGCATTTACCCCGCAATGTGGGAAATTGCCCAGGAATGTCCTGACGACAAAAATCAGGACACGCCCAACCAGCTAATTATCGCCCTATCAGTCTACACTTGATCATCAGTAAAGTGATGGAAGGGGTCGTCAGCAATGCTATCAAGCAGCACTTACTGAGAAATAACCTGCTCACGGACGCTCAGTTTGGGTTCCACCAGGGTCACTCAGCGCCTGACCTAATTTACAGCCTTAGTTCAAACATGGAAAAAAATGGCTGAACTCCAGAGGTGAGGTGAGAGTGACTGCCCTTGACATCAAGGCAGCATTTGACCGAGTGTGGCTTCAAGGAGCCCGAGCTAAACTGGAGTCAATGGGAATCAAGGGGTAAACTCTCCACTGGTTGGAGTCATGATTAACACAAAGGAAGATGGTTGTGGGACAATCACTGGACATCACTGCAGGAGTTTCACAAGGCAATGTCCCAGCCCCAACCATTTTCAGTTGTTTCATCAATGAGCTTCCTTCTATCATAAGGTCAAAAGTGGAGATATTCGCGGATGACTGCACAATGTTCAGCACCATTCGTGACTCCTCAGATGCTGAAGCAGTCCATGTCTAAATGCAGCAAGACCTGGACAATATCCAGGCTTGGCTGATAAATGGCAAGTCACATTTGTGCCACACAAGTGCCAGGCAATGACCATCTCCTACAAGAGACGATTTAACCATTGCCCCCTGACATTAAGTGGCATTGCCATCACTGAACCCCCCACTATCCTGGGGGTTACCATTGACCAGAAACTGAACAGGACTAGTTTTATAAATGCTGTGGCTACATGAGCAGGTCAGAGGCGAGGAATTCTGTGACCAGTAATTCACCTCCTGGATCCTCAAAGCCTGTCCACCATTTACAATACACAAGTCTGGAGTGTAATAGAATACTCTCCACTTGCCTGGATGAGTGCAGCTCCAAGAACACTCAAGGAGCTTGATACCATCCAGAACACAGCAGCCCTGATATCTGCACCCCATCCACCACCTTCAACATTCACTCCCCCTACCACTGACGAACAGTGGCAGCCGTGTGTACCGTCTACAAGATGCGGTGCAGGAACTCACCAAGGTCCTCGAGACAACATCTTCAAAACCCACAACCTCTACCACCTACAAGGACAAGGGCAGCAGGTGCATGGGGAACGCCACCACCTGCAAGTTCCCCTCCAAGCCACACTGAATCCTGACTTGGAAATATATCGCCTTTCCTTCACTGTCGCTGGGTCAAAATCCTGGCACACCCTCCCTAACAGCACTGCAGGTGTACTTACACCACAGGGGCTGCGGCGGTTCAAGAAGGCGGCTCACCACCACCCTCTCAAGGGGCAACTAGGGATGGGCAACAAATGCCGGCCTCGCCAGCGACGCCCACATCCCCTGAATGATTTGTTTAAATGGCGAACGGTTATTTTTCAGGTTAGAGGTGAGTATACAGTGGGGTTTCCCACTACTAGGACGACTACTTTTCTCATGCCTATTAATGAACTAGTTTTGTGTGTCCATCACACAATGTTAAAATTTGCAAATGACCCACAAACTGGAAGTATTGTGGACCATGGGGGGAATACTGATGGAGAGGGCAGACTGGCGGCAGACAAAATTTTGTACAGGAAAGTAAAGTGAAACATTTTAGTAGCAAGAATGAGAAAAGGCAATACAAAATAAAGGGCAATAACCGAAAAAGGGGTGCAGGAGCAGAGAATTATATCAGATCAGCCATGATCTTGTTGAAGACCTGATGGGCCGAATGGCCTACTTCTGATCCTATATCTTGCATCATTGAAGGTGGCAGAGCCAGATTGAGAAAATTGTTTCGAAGACTTATAGGTTGCTGGGCTTCACAAATCGGGGCAAATAAGTTATGGAGAACCTTTCTGAAACATTGGTTCGCCCTCCGCTGGGGGGGGGTGGGGGGGGGGGGGGGTCGGGGGGGGGTGCGGTATTGGGTCCAATTCTGGTCATCTCACTTTAGGAAGGATACAACGATTTTGGAGAGGGTGCAGAGAAGTTGGATGAGAATAGTCGAAGAGGGTGAGGCACTTAAGGGGAGAGGTCGGAGAAGGTGCCACTGTTCGTCAGTGGTGGGGGGAGTGAATGTTGAAGGTGGTGGATGGGGTGCCGATCAAGCAGGGCTGCTGTGTTCTGGATGGTATCAAGCTCCTTGAGTGTTCTGGGAGCTGCACTCATCCAGGCAAGTGGAGAGTATTCTATTACACTCCAGACTTGTGTATTGTAAATGGTGGACAGGCTTTGAGGATCCAGGAGGTGAATTACTGGTCACAGAATTCCTCGCCTCTGACCTGCTCTTGTAGCCACAGCATTTATAAAACTAGTCCTTAGAGGGAGAGGAGGCTGAGGGGAGATTTGACGAGGTGTCCGAAATCCTAAGGGAACTAAATAGAGGAGGTAGAGTGACGCAGTTTATTGCTGGAAGGATCGAGACTAAAAGCCTTTACACATGTCGGCAGCTCGGTAGCATGGTGGTTATTGATAGAGTATTTTGTTGACAAAGCAGTTTAGAATATGACAGGAAGTACATCAATGTAAGTTATTTTTAAAATCTGGTTTTATCGGTTCAGCATAAGCAAGAGGGCAAAATGGCAGAAGTAGGTCAAACAAATAGGCAAGGTGCATCGAAGAGAGTGTGGCACGCGTGGTGAGAACGTCGCTCACATAGGGAGTGGTTGAACAGAAAGGTATAGATGCATTGAAGAGGGGGTTAGATACGCTTATGAGGGAGCAAGGAATGAAGGTTACACTAATAGAGTTAGATGAGGAAAGATGAGAGGAGGCTCGAGTGGAACGTAACTGGCAGCATTGACTGGTTGGGCCGAATGGCCTGCATCTTTGTGCTGGATTCTATGTAATCCAATGTGGAGCTGGGTAAGGTAAAATTTTGTTGCCGCATCTCTCAGGCATATTTAGTGTTTAGTGGGCGGCACGGTAGCACAGTGGTTAGCACTGTTGCTTCACAGCGACAGGGTCCCTCATTCGATTGCCAGCTTGGGTCACTGTCTGTGCGGAGACTGCACGCTCTCCCCGTGTGTGCGTGGGTTTCTTCTGGGTGCCCCGGTTTCCTCCCACAAGTCCCGAAAGACGTGTTGTTAGGAGAATTGGACATTCTGAATTCTCCCTCAGTGTACCCGAACAGGCGCCAGAGTGTGGTGACTGGGGTTTTTTCACAGTAACTTCATTGCAGTGTTAATGTACGCCTATTTGTGACAATAACGATTATTATATTATACTCAGCACCAATTTCACCAAATTGTCAACCCAAGTATTTTTAAAATGTGATGATGCTTTCCTGATAACATGCCACAAAATGGACCCTTCCACCACTGTCAGCCGTAACTGAACTGACAATCCAGCGGGGGCTAATCCAGGGTTCAAATCCCACCAGGGTAATTTGGTTGTCGGTTCCAAAAAATAAAGCTGAAATTTTAAAAGCTGGGATTGGGGAGTTGTGGCAGCCGTGAGGCTGTCAGTCTGTCATTTTCTTCAGGCAAGGAAACCTGCTCTCCTTACTGTATCTTGTCTCTACGTTACTGCCCACTGAAGTGCTCTATCGAGGCAGTAAACTATCACCAGCAGTTTGTAGAGAAGGCTCACTACCCCCTGCCCAGGGTAAATAAAAATCAGAATTAGATGCCAGCGATGACTGATGCCAAAACATAATTACAGAAATATTTTCACTTCTTTTTTTCTCTCTCTCTGCTTTGATGAATCGATTACACTGTTTATAATTCACTGCAAGATTTCTGACTGCTCGGAGGGCAGGCGTTATTTGCAATTTCTGCATTTTGACTAAGGGATCAGTATTGTCCAGGGTGAGCAGGGAGAAATGCCACGCTCTCCTTTGAACTGACGCCTTGAGGTGTCAGTTTAATGTAACAACCAAAACACTGTATGTTCGACAGCCCTGCACACCCCCATTGCCAGCCTAGATTTTGCACATCTGGTCAAAGGTCTGCAGTGGGCCTTAAATCCACAACCATCTGTGACTAGAGGCAAGCGTGTCACTCAATGAACCCTCGGCTGAGAATTGTCAGGGATACTTGACAAGTGCTTCGCAGTACTGCTTCAAAAAGAGATCAGGATATCGGGAAGGAGCTAATCCTCGAATTGGTTAAAAGCCAAATGCAATGCATCACAGAAGCACGGAACCTTTATGGTGCAGAGGGACTCCATTTGGCCCATCACATTTGCAAGGGCCCTCCAAACGGGTGTCGTGACTTACTGCATTTCCCCCTGCACTTCGATCCTATTCAAGTAATCAAGTGATTCAGATCATGCACCAGCGTAAACAAAGAAGCAAAACATATCAGAGGGGCTAGGGATGCTAAAGGGGCATAGAGTGCAGGAACATCCAAGGATCCTGAGGATAATTGGGTGGGGACCGGGTTGGGGGAGAAATGGAGGAGGTGGAGGAATCATGGAGGCCCTTGAATTCATACTGCAGTGCTGTGCGGCACCGAGAGGGGAAGTTAGCCACAGGACTGGGAAACGGTCAAAAAGAGAGACAGAGATAGCCTGTGTAATGAGTAATAATAATAAAAATTGTTTATTGTCACGAGTAGGCTTCAATTAAGTTTCTGTGTAAAGCCCCTAGTCGCCGCATTCCGGCGCCTGTTCGGGGAGGCCGGTACGGGAATTTGAAGCTAATTAAACATCGGAAGCAGGGAACATTTTGGAATCTTTATTTAAGGATGAAATCACTAAATATCCAGACAAGGAGAAATAATTGGAAGTGACAAACATAGATTTCGGAGCGGAAGGTCAGGTTTAACAGATCTGGTTTTGGGGTGAATGGCACGAGGTAGAGAGCAGAGCTAATTTACCTGTTTCTAATTTATTCTATAACATCGGCCTGTTATTTTGATAAAGTTATTAAGCAACTGGGTGATTTGTGTTTTTCTTGGATTATTCCCCTGCAGATTTCATTTTCACCTCCATCCCTCCCTAAGTTAAACACTCCCCAGTAAAGATTGAGGTACATTGTGGGATTGAAGGAATGTTTGCCGTTTAATCGACTGCCTGATTTGGAGAAACGGTGTGTTAGGGTAGGGATAAATCCTGTACCATACGGGTTTGTCTGCATCGATTTAAAATCCACAGGTTTGTGCTGGATGCAGGCTGTGCTGGGTGACACGATAGTCCCTACACCCAGCTCTGTGGAGATTTACCTCAACGTTAAGCAGCAAGTGTCGGGGAAACAGGTTGGAAAGCCACACCAGTGAGACAAAAACAGTATCGGCACGGTCAGACAATTCCAGTCTTCATTTATAATTCGTGCATTTACTTCCCTGCCCCTGTCGCACTGGATTCGTTAATGCAAACAAAAAAATACTGGTAAACAGAATCCAAATCCGATTTTAATTCTGTTGAAGACTGCTTGCTTTTCTCACGGCACAGGGGGGGGGGAGAAGTCGGTCTCAAGGTCCGGTATCAGCTCAGAGAAGGAGCTACTCCATTCACCCTAATTTCCCCAAAGCCCCTTTTCAACTTGTGCAACCTCTTTCAAAAGTCGCTCTTCAATCTGCTCTTGTCACTTTCGTGTCCGATGCATTCCAGATCACGATTGAATTCCAGACCCACAGCATTGAAAATCGAAACGGTTTTTGCACCATTTTTATTATTACAATGACCAGCTGGTCAGTGGAAACAGTTCCTCCTCGTTTACACTACTGACAGTCAACAACAACGAGAATCAAGCCATATCTATCAAAACTCCCCCATAACTTTGAATGTCTCTAATAATTCTCTCCTTAACCTTTCCTACTCTGAGGGGAACAACACAGGCTTCTCTGAACCCTCCACAGAAGAAAATATGGCAGCCATTTTGTGCACAGTAGCACAGTGGTTAGCACTGTTGCTTCACAGTGCCAGCGTCCCCGGTTCGATTCCCGGCTTGGGTCACTGTCTGCACGTTCTCCCCGTGTGTGCGTGGGTTTCCTCCGGGTGCTCCGGTTTCCTCCCACAGTCCAAAAACATGCTTGTTAGGTGAATTGGACATTCTGAATTCTCCCTCTGTGTACCCGAACCGGCGCCAGAATGTGGCGACTGGGGGATTTTCACAGTAACTTCATTGCAGTGTTAATGTAAGCCTACTTGTGACACTTAAGATTATTATTATTTCCACAATCGGCAACTCGATGGCGACCAGATGATCTGTTTTATTTTTAAACTTGATTGAGGGACAAATATTGGCCATCACCTTGCATATTTACTCCTCTTCCTCAGGATGATGCCACGGGATCTATTGTACCCATCTCAGTGGTTTGGTGTCTAATCGAAAGGTGGCGCGTCCTGACAGTGCGGCACTCCCTCAGTGCTGCACTGCAGTGTCAGTCCAGAGTTTGAGCTCAGGCCACCGAGACCCTGAGTGACCATTCGGAGGGAATGTTGCAGGGTGAACTCTGACCCCTGGCAAGTGGCCAACGGGCTCCGAAAGTTAAAGGAGTAACATGGGGCAACTCGAGGGGCTCAAACCGATTGGGGCGACGGTGGCGCAGTGGCTGCACTAGTTAGTGACTTGAGGACTGGGGCAAATTCTCCGGGGACACAGGTTCAAATCCCACCACCGTCGCAGGAGGAATTTGAATTCAATTAATAAATTTGGAATTGAAGCTTGTTTCTTTTTCAATAATGATGACCATGAAACTATCATCGATTGATGTAAAATCCCACCGGATTCACTGATGTTCCTTTGGGGAAGGAAGTCTGCCTTCCTTACCCGGTCTGGCCTACAAGTGACTCCAGATACACGGCAATGTATCTGAAATGGCCCAGAAAGTCTCTCGGTGTAAGGGCAATTAAGGATGGGCAACAGATCCTGACCTTGCCAGTGACGCCCCAGGTCCAACGGATAAATAAATCTAAGAGGGAATTCAGAGCTGCCCAGACGTTGGGTATAATGCAGAACTCAGTACAACAGGGAATGGAGATCGGTGAATGGCACAGATGGATTGAATGAGAATCTAGAAGAGGGAGAAATGAATAAAAGGTTATCCCAGTGGGGGTGAGATGCAGTAGGGCGGGAGATTTGTGGGGAGCGTCAAAGCCAGCATTGAACTGATGGGTCAAAGGTGTAAATTCAACGTCATTCCCCATAGCTCATCAAGATGTCCTCAACCTTCCTGTGAAACACTGGAGTGTTCACACTGTGCTCCATGTGAAGCAGCCTCATTATTGAATCACTGGAAAATCTGTGGCTCGACAGGACATTTGAACCATTGGTGTGGAATACCAGCCACAGGCCCTTTGGTTAAATTCAGCCTCGGCCCTCCGGGAATATCAGGAATATTCTGGGCACGAGGAAGCAAGGGCATAATTTTCAATTGTGTCCCATCGAACTGGAAAGAACCCATGGTGTTATTTGTAAAAGCATTGCCCTGGCAGACATTAACCCCCTCGGCCGGGGTATCTGGTCGTTATTGCATCGCTAACTGTGGGATCTTGCTGAGCACAAATTGGCTTCTGCGTTTCCTGACATCGCAGTGAAGTGACTGGGTTCCAAAGGTACTTCATTGACTGCAAATCACTTTTAGAACTTCCTGAGGTGCTCCAGCAATGCAATTCTTTCTTTTTGTTTACTGCTCACATTTCCAATTAAATGGACCAAATGAAGTGTGGCAAGGTTCCGTTTCTTTTAAAAAAAATAAATTTAGAGTACCCAATTCATTTTTTCCAATTGAGGGGCAATTTATCGTGGCCAATCCACCTACCCTCCACATCATTGGGTTGTGGGGGCGAAACCCACGCAAACACGAGGAGAATGTGCAAACTCCACATGGACAGTGACCCAGAGCCGGGATCGATCCTGGGACCTCGGCGCCATGAGGCAGCAGGGCTAAGCCGCTGCGCCACCGTGCTGCCTAAGGTTCCGTTTCTTTAGGAGTCGGACCGTGGTGAGTGTACCAGGAGCAGCTCCCGCTCACGAGCCACTTGGAATAAATTGTTCCCCATTTCCCACTTCCCTCGCCCATCCGACCAAACAAAGAATATTTTTTAATTCTTTCCGAAGAAGTGGGCATCGTTGCCTTGGCCAGAATCTGTTCTCCTCCCTTCATTGCCCCTTGTGAAGGTGGTGGGTGAGCCGCTTTCTTGAACCCGCTGCAGACCTTGTGGTGTAGGTACACCCACTGTGCTGTTAGGGAGGGGAGCTTCAGGGATTTGACCCCGCGGCAGTGAAGGAACGGCCGATATATTTCCAAGTCAGGGTGGTGGGTGGCTTGGAGGGGAACCTCCATGTGGTGGGGTCCCCCAATGCATCTACTGCCCCTTGCCCTTCTAGGTGGTAGAGGTCACGGGTTTGGAAGGTGCTGTCGAAAGAGCCTTGTTGAGTTGCTGCAGTGCATCTTGTAGATGGTACACGCAGCTGCCACTGTGCGCCGTAGGTGGAGGGAATGAATGTTTAAGGAGGAAAATGAAGTACCAATCATGTGGGCTGCTTTGTCCTGGATGGTGTTGAGCTACTTACGTGTTGTTGGAGCTGCACCCACCCAGGCAAGGCATTAAACCGAGATTGACACTGGCATAAGCAGCAGTTACCAATATGAAATACAGAGGATCAATTCGCCACAAGAGCCATGCTGACCCCCCTTCATGTTGCCTCACCTGGGAAATCTATCGCTCATTCCTTCAATGGCACTGAGGCAAAATCGTGGAACTCCCTCCCAAAGAGAGGTCTGATCACCTTCAGCACATGGAGTGCAGCGGTCGAAGGAGGTGCTCGCTACCACTTTCTCAAGCATAAATACCAGCCTTGCTAGCAATGCTCCAAATCAGGGAAAAATGAAAATGAGGGTCCAGTTGAGACAAGGGAGATTATCTTTGAGTGCCATTGGAACTGAACACTGAGTAGACAGTCAGAGACTTTTTTCCCGGGTGGAACAAACCATTGCAAGGGGACATAAATTTAAGGTGAATGGTGGAAGATATAGGGGGATGTCAGAGGTAGGTTCTTTACTCAGAGAGTGGTGGGGGCATGGAATGCACTGCCTGTGGAAGTAGTTGAGTCAGAAACATTAGGGACCTTCAAGCAGCTATTGGATAGGTACATGGATTACGGTAGAATGATATAGTGTAGATTAATTCATTCTTAAGGGCAGCACGGTAGCATTGTGGATAGCACAATTGCTTCACAGCTCCAGGGTCCCAAGTTCAATTCCGGCTTGGGTCACTGTCTGTGCGGAGTCTGCACATCCTCCCCGTGTGTGCATGGGTTTCCTCCGGGTGCTCCGGTTTCCTCCCACAGTCCAAAGATGCGCAGGTTAGATGGTTTGGCCATGATAAATTGCCCTTAGTGTCCAAAATTGCCCTTAGTGTTGGGTGGAGGTGTTGACCTTGGGTAGGGTGCTCTTTCCAAGAGCCAGTGCAGACTCAATGGGCCGAATGGCCTCCTTCTGCACTGTAAATTCTATGATAATCTATGATTAATCTAGGACAAAGGTTCGGCACAACATCGTGGGCCGAAGGGCCTGTTCTGTGCTCTACATAAGAACATAAGAACTAGGAACAGGGGTAGGCCATCTGGCCCCTCGAGCCTGCTCCGCCATTCAGTGAGATCATGGCTGATCTTTGTGGACTCAGCTCCACTCTCCGGCCCGTACACCATATCCCCGAATCCCTTTATTCTTTAGAAAGGTATCTATCTTTTTCTTAAAAACGTTTAAAGAAGGAGCCTCAACTGCTTCACTGGGCAAGGAATTCCAGAGATTCACAACCCTTTGGGTGAAGATGTTCCTCCTAAACTCGGTCCTAAATCTACTTCCCCTTATTTTGAGGCTATGTCCCCTAGTTCTGCTTTCCCCGACCAGTGGAAACAACCTGCCTGCATCTATCCTATCTATTCCCTTCATAATTTTATATGTTTCAATAAGATCCCCCCGCATCCTTCTAAACTCTAATGAGTACAGACCCAGTCTACTCAACTTCTCGTCATAATCTAATCCCCTCAACTCTGGGATTAACCTCGTGAATCTCCTCTGTACTCCCTCCAGTGCCAATATGTCCTTTCTCAGGTAAGGAGACCAAAACTGAACACAATACTCCAGATGTGGCCTCACCAACACCCTATACAATTGCAGCATAACCTCCCTAGTCTTGAACTCCATCCCTCTAGCAATGAAAGACAAAACTCGATTAGCCTTCTTAATCACCTGTTGCACCTGCACACCAACGTTTTGCGACTCGTGCACCAGCACACCCAGGTCCCTCTGCACAGCAGCATGTTTTAACATCTTACCGTTTAAATAATAATCCATTCTGCTGTTATTCCTCCCAAAATGGATAGCCTCACTCTTGGCAACATTGAATTCCATCTGCCAGACCCTAGCCCATTCACCTAACCTATCCAAATCCTTCTGCAGACTTCTGGTATCCTCTGCACTTTTTGCTTTACCACTCATCTTAGTGTCGTCTGCAAACTTTGCCACATTGCACTTGGTCCCCAACTCCAAATCATCTACGTAAATTGTGAACAACTGCGGGCCCAACACTGATCCTTAAGGGACCCCACTAGTTACAGGTTGCCAACCAGAGAAACACCCATTTATCCCCACTCTCTGCTTTCTGTTAGTTAACCAATCCTCTACCCATGCTACCACTTTACCCTCAATGCTATGCATCTTCAGTTTATGCAGCAACCTTTTGTGTGATATCATAGAATTTACAGTGCAGAAGGAGGCCATTCGGCCCATCGTGTCTGCACCGGCTCTTGGAAGAGCACCCTATCCAAGGTCAACACCCCCACCCTATCCCCATAAACCAGTAACCCCACCCACCAATAAGGGCAATTTTGGACATTAAGGGCAATTTTAGCGTGGCCAATCCACCTAACCTAACCGGAGCACCCGGAGGAAACCCACGCACACACGGGGAGGATGTGCAGACTCCGCACAGACAGTGACCCAAACCGGACTCGAACATGGGACCCTGGAGCTGTGAAGTAATTGTGCTATCCACAATGCTACCGTGCTGCCCACGTGTGGCACCTTGTCAAAAGCTTTCTGGAAATCCAGATATACCACATCCATTGGCTCCCCGTTATCTACTGCACTGGTAACGTACTCAAAAAATTCTACCAAATTAGTCAGACACGACCTACCCTTTATGAACCCATGCTGCGTCTGCCCAATGGGACAATTTCCCTCCAGGTGCCCCGCTATTTCCTCCTTAATGATAGATTCCAGCATTTTCCCTACAACCGCAGTTAAGCTTACCGGCCTATAATTACCCGCTTTCTGCCGACCTCCTTTTTTAAACAGTGGTGTCACGTTTGCTACTTTCCAATCCTCTGGGACCACCCCAGAGTCTAGTGAATTCTGATAAATTATCACGAGTCTGTATTTTTCTATGTTCGATGTTCTATGTTCTATCACAAGAATTCTGCTAATTTGGCATCTTTTCCACTTTCCACACTTGGCTTGCTAACTTTCTCCTTGGGTTTGATGGTTTCATTCAGCTGCAGCCATTTGGTGAGTATTTTCAGGTCTCTGCGCCCATTTTGAGTGGGAGACTAATTTGATGCCTTCGCTACGAGGCCAGGGGAAAAGCGACTGGTCCCAAAGTATAACCTGTCCACGAAATGTATGCACCTGCATGTGGATTCAAATTGTTTTCAAATGAACTCTGTGCCGATGAATCTGAATTCAAGTCAGTTCTTACAGACAATGGTGCAGCGCGACCATTATTGCACTGCACAATATGGAGGTGTGAGAGACAGGTTAGGATGCCTATAATCTCCCCATAGCTTCCCTTCAATATGTGTGCATATGTGAATTGTCTCCGCATGTACAAGCCCTCAGACTGCAGACACCAGGCCGATCCACACACAATAGCATGCGTCGATATTTCTTGTTCTGTCTCCAATCCTTCCCCTGTGCCTCTCTCCATTTCAGATCCTTCAAGGTATCTCTCCCTCTGTCTCTCATCTCTCCCTCCCGCTGCCATTTCCCGCCCACTCATCACCTCTGCGCTTGATCAATATCATTTTTATTTTGTTCGAGTTCTTTTTCATCAGGTTATAGTCTTGACGATGGAGCGGCTAATCTAGCTGGGTTTAATAAAGCGTTACGGACACAGCAACTCGCCAAGGCACCTTCCAAACCCACGACCGCTACCACCTGGAAGGACATGGGGCAGCAGACACATGGCAACCCCACCACCTGCAGGTCCCACTCCGATACAATCACCACCCTGACTTGGAAATATATCGGCCGTTCCTTCGCTGTCGCTGGGTCAAAATCCTGGAACTCCCTCCCTGACAGCACTGTGGGTGTACCTACACCAGACGGATTTCAACGGTTCAAGAAAGCGGCTCAGCACCACCTCCTCAAGGGCAATTAGGGATGGGCAATAAATGCTGGGCCCAGCCAGCGATGCCGACGTCCTGTGGAAGAATTTTTTAAAATGCACCTCCACAGGGATGTGTGCGCTCAATGCAATTCGCATATTCAATGCGACACTTTATGGGGTAAAGATTGCTCCTGGTCCTTTCTCAAGAGTAAAACCAACAATGTGCAATAAGTGCCCACCACAACTGGGAAACCCCAGCTACATCCCAAATTGGGCCACAGACCTCCTTTTAATCATTTGAGCTAGTTACCAGAACATGGGGATATAGAAACAGGAGAGGAGGACTCTATCATTCAGTCTGGTCACCATTCAGACAGGTCAACGTTGACCATTTACCTTAGCGCCATTTTTCCCGCGCTATCCCCATATCCCTTGATGTCATCAATATCCACAAATCTATCCAGATCTGTTTCGAACACGCTCAGCGACGGAGCGTCGACGATGCCCACTGAGGGTGAGAATTCCGCAGATCCACCATCCTCTGGGTGACTAAACTCCTTCTCCTCTCGGTCTTAAATGGCACTTTGTCCTGAGACTGTGTTCCCTGGTTCGAGACTCACCAGCCTGGGGAAACATTATATCCACATCCACCCTGCGACACAATGGAAGGATTTTGTGAGATCACCCACCCCCATTCTTCAAAACAGGTAGAGAATACAGGCCCAACTTCCTCAATCTCTCACCTGTCGCCTCTTTGGGGACTCAGCTCACCTGCTCCAGTTCGATTCAGGTAACTGACCTACCTGGCAAAAAAAATGTTTATCCCGAAAGAAGAGGAATAGGGGACGTTGAGCCAATTGCGGACTCTCTGGCCTGCTGGATGGTCAGGAGAGCACCCCTAAACTAATCCATCTTGCTCACCCCCAGTCATTACAATCCTGGAAGCAACTGCAACAGATTCTATCCCAGATTTACCAGCGACAGTGTTACAATTTGTACCTGGTACATATTAAAGAGTCATAGAGTTTTACAGCACAATAAGAGGCCCTTCGACCCATCCTGTCTGCGCCGGCCATCAAGCAACTATCTATTCTAACCCCATTTTACAGCAATTGGCCTGTAACTGTGTACACTATGGTGTTTCAAGTGCTCAAATAAATTGTTCTTAAATGTTATGAGGGTTCCTGCCTCGACCATCATTTCAGGCAGCGAGTTCCAGATTCCCACTGCCCTCTGGGTGAAAAAAGCTCTCCTCAAAACCCCTCTAAACCTTCTGCTCATTACCTTTATTGTTATGCCCCTGGTTACTGACCCCTCTTTTGGGGGGAAAGTTTTTTTTCCTATCTATCCAACCTATGTCCGTCATAACTTTGCACAACTCAATCAGGTTCCCCTCCCCTCCCCCCCGTCAGCCTTCTCTGCTCTAAGGAAAACAACCCCAGTCTAACCAGTCTCTCTTCCTAGCTGAAATGCTCCAGCCCAGGCAACACCCTGGTGAATCTCCGCTACACCCTCTCCAGTGCAATCAGATCCTCCCTTCTGGTGTGGTGACCAGAACTGCACACAGTACTCTAGCTGTGGCCTAACAAGCGTTTTATCCAACTCCACCATAACCTCCCTGCTCTTATATTCTATGCCTGGGGTTTAGAGAAGTTCCCTTGTTGGCCTGTATCTCGAAAGGGGGCAGATTGGGTTGACAGTGGGAAAGTATGAGAGGCCATCCATTTCGGAGTGAAGACAAAGAGGCCGGATTATTTTCGAAATGACAAGACTCTAAGAACTCTGGATAGGGATAGAGATTTGGGGTTCAATGTGCAGAAATCTTTAGAATTTATTAGGTAGGTTCAAAAATAATTTAAAAGGTTGATGGAAAGTTGGCTTTAATGAAGCAGACTGGAATATAAAGAGATAGAAGCTATGTTACACTTATCTCAAACTGTGGTTAGAATCCATCTTGAGTCATGGAAGCTGAATCTCAGGAAAGCCATAGTGGCCTAGGGATGGTGTAGCGTAGATCCAGCAGAATGGCACCGGGCCCAAAAGGGCTAAATTACGAGGGTAGATAGGGAGGGAGACTATTTTTTTTGGTGGGACATGTCCGGAACAAGGAGAGATATAGTAGGATTAGGGCCACTCAAGAGTGACGTCAGGAAGCATTTTCTCATGCCAAGGGTAGAGGAAATCTTGAACTCTCTCTCCTGCAAAAAAAACTATTCATGTTGGGGGGTCAATTGTAAATTTCAGGACTGAGATTTGTTAATTAGCACTGCTGCCTCACAGCGCAAGGGGCCCGGGTTCAATTCCGACCTCGGGTGACTGTCCGTGTGGAGTTTGCACCTTCTCCCCGTGTCTGCCTGGGTTTCCTCTGGGTGCTCCCTTTACCGCCTACAGTCCAAAGGTGTGCAGGTGGATTGGCCATGATAAAATTGCCCCTAGATGTGCAGGTTAGGCTACAGGGTTACGGGCAGTGTAGAGGGTGGAGTGGAAATGGGTAGAGTACTCTTTGAGCGGGTCGGTGCAGACTTGATGGGCTGAATGGTCTCCTCCTGCTCATGTGTTCCAAATTAACAACAGGATTCAAATGGGCCAAGGAACATATGGGGTTTCTTGAGCTGCTGAAGATATTGTGCCACGATATGACCCCAAAATAATCAGTGGCTAATGGAGGGCGATTTTTTTTCGGTATGCAAACACTAAACCCATTTGAGACAATGGCAGATGCGTGGTTGAGCATGGGAAACCAAAATGTTCAATCTGAGATGCACCAGTCCAGTGTTAGCTTTGTGTAAATGGCATCTTGCTGTCTGCCAGTTAGGGGAAGAGGATGGCGTAGCGGCAATATCACTGGGCTAGTGATCCAGAGGCCCCGCAGCCCAGGTTAATCGTTCTGGGGACACGGGTTCAAATCCCACCACGGCAGCTGGTGGAATTTAAGGTCAATGAATAAATCGGGAATTGAAAGCTAGTCTCAGTTACGGCAACCATAATGATGACCGTCGATTGTCACAAAAAACCCATCTGGTTCACTGATGTCCTCTAGGGAAGGAAATCTGCTGTCCTTACCCGGTCTGGCCTACACGTGACTCCAGACCCACAGCAATGTGGCTGAGTCTGAAATGGCCGAGGGAGCCACTCAGTTCAAGGGCAATTAGGGATGGGCAACAAGTGCTGGCCTTGCCAGCGACGGTCAAATCCCATGAAAGAATTAAAATAAAAACCAGTGAAAACATTTGAGTCTTATGAAGTTGCTGTTTTAGGCACAGACTAAACCAGCTGAATGTTAAGTTTAGACCATTTCAGCTTAAGGATCATTTTGAATGATACGGAGATTGCTAATTACTGCCAGTCACCCCTCTGATATCGAAAATTAACTATTATAAAAATGGGGTATGATTCACTTATGCTTAAATTGGGAGATTTTAAAATGTCTTTTTTTTTACTTATCCTTTCCGTCTCATATTTTCTCTCACTCTTGATCTAATCTTTGTTTCCTCTTCAATTGCTCTTTCATCTCTCTGAGGTATCCGCACTCCTTCAATTACGTCTTCCGCATCCCCCATTTTATTCACTGCATTATCGGCAGCTCTGCCTCCAGCTTCCCAGGCATGAAGTTCCGAGTTCTCTCCCTCAATCTCTCCAGCTCGCTACCCCTTTCTCCTCCTTTAAGAAGCTCTTTAAGAGCTACATTACTGGCTAAGACTGTGATCACCTGTCCAATATTTTTCATAGAACTTTTCATAGAATTTAGAGTGCAGAAGGAAGCCATTCGGCCCATCGAGTCTGCACCGGCTCTTGGAAAGAGCACGCTACCCAAGGCCACACCTCCACCCTATCCCCATAACCCAGTAACCCTACCCAACACTAAGGGCAATTTAGCATGGCCAATCCACCTAACCTGCACACCTTTGGACAGTGGGAGGAAACCGGAGCACTCGGAGGAAACCCACGCACACACGGGGAGGACGTGCAGATTCTGCACAGACAGTGACCCAAGCAGGGAATTGAACCTGGGACCCTGGAGCTGTGAAGCAATTGTGTTAACCACTGTGCTACCGTGCTGCCCTAATATCTCCTTATGTGACTCGCTGTCAACTATTGTTTGGTACCACTCCTCTGAAATGCCTTGGGGATGCTTGACTAAGTGAAAGGCGCCGTATTCCCGGCTTACTCACTCTTCCAAATTCTTCCATTGGGCAGGAGATACAGAAGTCTGAGAACATGCACGAACAGACTCAAAAACAGCTTCTTCCCCACTGTCACCAGACTCCTAAACGACCCTCTTATGGACTGACCTCATTAACACTACGCCCTGTATGCTTCATCCGATGCTGGTGTTATGTAGTTACATTGTGCACCTTGTGTTGCCCTATTATGTATTTTCTTTTATTTCCTTTTTTTTTCATGTACTTAATGATCTGTTGAGCAGCTCGCAGAAAAATACTTTTCACTGTACCTCGGGACACGTGACAATAAACAAATCCAATATAAATGCAGATTGTTATTCTGCAGTGTATATCCTCGACACACCATATCGTTCCAATGTGTGTTCCCTCCAATACGTATAATAATCTTTATTAGTGTCACATTAACACTGCAATGATGTTGCTGTGAAAATCCCAGCGCCTGTACGGGTACACAGAGGGAGAATTCAGAATGTCCAAATCACCTAACAAGCACATCTTTTGGGACTTGTGGGAAGAAACTGGAGCACTCGTGGGAAACCCACGCAGACACGGGGAGAACGTGCAGACTCCGTACAGTGACCCAAGCTGGGAATTGAACCTGGGTCCCTGGCACTGTGAAGCAACAGTGCTAACCACTGTGCCACTGCACCGCCCATATGTATACTACTAACCCCTACCCCCCCCCCCCCCAACTAGATGTGAACCATATTTATATCTCTCTATCCATATTATGTTTCCATCTAACTATCATCCTGGGTAAATCCATTGTATATCTCCCTGTCTTAAAAATGCATCTTCTCTATTGCTCTCTGTTCCCAGTGAGTTTTCCTTCTCTATCTTGATATTCCCCAATGCATACCCTCTCTCTATCTCACTCTTCTTGAGTGTATATTCTCTCAATATCAGTGTTCCCCAAGGCATGTCATTTCTACACTGCCTTGTTCACCAGTGCACCTTCTCCCCAAAGTATGCAAGCTCCATATCTCTCTGTTCCTCAATGTATTGCCTCTCTATGCATTGCTGTCCCACAGTTGTCTGTTGGCATTTTCTATCACATGAAGGATGGTCACTTGGGTTCAATTTCAGGGGCATACGGGCACCCAGTGGGGCTGAGGCACCTTCAGGAGGAGAGGACACTCCAAAAAATATCAGGAGTTTAATACCCTTGATGCGTTCTGCAGGCCAGGTAGATAATGGAATGTCAGCAAATGATTGCATTTAGCACAAAGGAAAAGTGATAGAAAATGATAGAATTTCATCTCATGGCCGTTTGCCTTGGTGAAGAATCAGGCAATTCTATATTGCTAAGTCCCCTGTGGGCATTTAGTCTGCAACATTACCCAGTGGCTTTCAAACAGGAACCCCATGGGTTACCGGGCATGAATTGCATGACGTGTTGAGTCGTACATGCTTGGCAGGAACAAGTGGCTTCCCAAATCCCCCACTATTGGGGACTTCCCTCACCTCATGGCTGGATCGGTTGTCGGCTCATGAATAGAGATTGAGAAGCTATGGTTATTGGTGAAACCCACCTCAAAGAGGATGGTAGGAAGCAAATGATTTGGACCCAATCTTTTTTGCATTATTCCTTCCCTTCTTACACTGATATTTGCACCAGTCTTCAGACCGCAGGTAGATTGGAGGCATGCCCAATGGATATTACCTGGTGAGGCATCAGGATTAGAGAGTGCCAGGGTGACTGATGACTGAGGTGAGGAGGCATTTCTTCAGAGAGTGGTGAACTGTGGAATTCACTGCCTCAGAAACTAGTTGAGGCCAAAACGTTGTGTAATTTCAAGAAGGAATTAGATATAGCTCTTGGGGCTAAAGGGATCAAGGGATATGGGGGGGAGGGGGGGGGGAGGAAGGTGGGATCAGGGCATTGAACTTGATGATCAGCTATGATCATAATGAATAGCAGAGCAGGCTTGAAGGGCCGAATGGCCTCCTTCTGCTTCTATTTTCTATGTTTCTGTGACACACTGGCACAGTGGTTAGCACTGTTGCCTCACAGCTCCAGGGACCCGGGTTCAATTCCGGCCTTGGGTGACTGTGGAGTTTGCACATTCTCCCCGTGTCTGCGAGGGTTTCTTCCGGGAGCTCCGGTTTCCTCTCTCAGCCCAAAGATGTGCGGGTTAGGTGGATTGACCACGCTAAATTGCCCGTTAGTGTGCAGGGTTAGGTTATGGGGTAATGGGAATAAGGCAGGGTGCACAGGAGAGTGGACATGGGTAGGATACTCCTTCGGAGGATCGGTGCATCGAGATGGGCAGAATGGCCTCCTTATCATAGAATCCCTGCAGTGCAGAAGGAGGCTGACCATCCAAAAGAGCAGCCTACCATGGCTCACTTTCCCACCCTATCCACGTAACTCCACCGGCATATCTTTGGACTGAGACTCGTTTCCTATTCCAGGTTTTACCAATTCACCAACGGCCAGGGTGGGATTTGAACCCCGGTCCCCAGAGCGTCAATCTGGGTCTCTGGGTTGTTAACCCAACAGCAATGATCCTATGCCATTTCAACCCACTCAATTACACTCAGTGTAATTTTCAAAAGGGAATTGGATAACTAATTGAATGGGAGCGAGGACAAGAGGGGGTGCTGGGCTGTGGGGGGAGAGTGAAGGGATGGGATTAACCAAAATGCTCTATCAAAGAGCTAGCACGTGGGCACAATGGACCAAATGGCCTCCTCTTGTACGGTATAACTGCATCATTCTCTAAAATGGCCAGCAGGTTAAGGTGGGGATGCACACACTCTCGGTCCCCAAAATTAGGGGATTGGAAAAGGAATCCCCCTCCCATCACCCCCCCCCCCCCAATAAATCCAATGAGGATTTCGGGGAGAAACTGACAAGCGGGAGAGTGGAACTTGCTCCCACGTGGGGGGGGAAAGTGGATACATTTAGATGGAGGCAAAGGGCATTGAGGAATACAAAATGACATGAGCTGGAGGAGACGCGCGTGGAGAACCAATATTGACATGGGCAATCCATTGGGCATGTTTCTGTGTTCCAGGCTTCAGCGAGTGCTGGGGAGGGGGAGAACGAACGCAAGAGAAACAATACAGCTGGTCTTTTATTTAAAGAAAATCTTAATTTTTCCTTTGGCATTCTCGGTGCAGAGAGAACAAAAAAACACTTTTGCGCCACGTCCAGTTTCCGACCAGGTGGGGTGATTGAGCGGGGAAACTAACTAAAACGTCCCGGAAAATAAATAGCCCTCTTTAAAATATGTTTTCAACAACACAGCCCCGCCCCCCCCCCCCCCACCCAAACCACCCCTTCTCCACCCCCCAGCAGGTCTAAGGATAATCAAGGAAAAAATAATTAGAGATTCAGCAGATTAATTCGAAGGGTATGGCACTCGAGTTAATTTTGAGAAGGGTCAGAGATTTTTCCACAGTGATTTTCTGATTTTTATGACCGGTTTAGGGTTAGCCACAGAGTTTGGAAATGGATAGGAGTGGGGAGCCTCCTTCAAGCTCAAGATTACCCCCCCCCCCCCCCCCCCACCAGTGAGATGTGAATTCTCCCCAGCATTTCCAACAGGTTGCACGCCCGAATAACGAGGAAAGTGGTTGGATTGAGTGCCGTGTGAGATTCCAATGCCCCCCACCTCCTCTCCTCTTTGCGCTGCATCTTAGAGGGGACGAGGGTCTGTCTGAGTGTCAGAGGTTGGGGTTGGTGACCAAGGGTTTCCCAACGCCTTCAGATGCATCACTCAACGAAATTCGTTGCTCGCTCTCAGGGAGTTTCGGCGTAAATCTTGCTGGGGTGAAATCAATTGGAGGGGGATTGCGAGAGTCAGGGTTGTGTGTGTGTGTGTGGGGGGGGGGGGGGGGGGGGTCATTTACCCGCCCATTCGACCTCCAACACCCCTCTGGCCAATCCCAAATCAGCCTCCTTTGAACCTACTCTTCCCCACCTCCTAATCCCCCATCCTCTGCACCTCCTTATCCATCCCCTCACCTTCTCCCAACCCACTTCCTCCTCTCTCTCCCCCTCAAGCCCTTTTCGTTACCAACCACTCTTACTTCTCCCCCCCCCCCCCCCCCCCGCCCCCCCCCCCCGCACTTGCTGTCCACACCTCTCATTCACTCATCGAACTTGTCCAAATCACCATTATCTCAAATTTCCAGTTCTCTCTCTCTCCTCCCTCCCACGAGTGGCTTCTCTTCTGCCTTGCTCGGTTTTGCCCTCGTCGGGAATCGAACAGAAAGTGGGGAACGGGGAGGGAGCTGGGCTGCAATCTGCACTTTAAGGAGGAGGGTGGGGGTGAGATGTATCGAGTTCTCCCTGGCCTCAATCCGGTGTCTTCTCGCGGGGACTGAGTCCTGGAGAGAAGGACAAGTTTCCACAATCAACAGTTGGACCCAATTCGTTGACTGATTGGTTAGTTAAAAATAAAATGAAATAAACCTTTGTGTTAATTGTAAAAGTGTGAGTGTGTGTGTGTATGGCGGGGGGGGGGGGGGGGGGGGGGGGGGGGGGGGGGTCTGGAGTTCCCCTTTCCCAGTCACCTTTTCTAAGTGTGGCAAGGGATTCCTGTGGGCACAGCTTACATGTACAGGGTAGCTGTGCACGAGAACGTGTGCAATGATGCACAAGCGAGAGTCGCAGAACTGTGACAGCGCACAAGGAGGCCCTTCGATCTTTCGTGTGTGTATTGGATCTGCAGAGGAGATCATGACTCCCCCCACACACACACACACACCCCTACCCTACCCCTCCCTTGCACACTTGGCCAGAACAAGCCAATCGAGACTTCTTTGGATGGGGATTCGATAGAGTTGGGAGGGAGTGAAGCTGTGATTCAGGCAGGGTCGCTGGATAAACGAGGACACTTTCTGACACTAACATCCAGTTGTGCATTGGGGTCCCTACTCCCACCTTCTCACAGGCCGACGCTAGTGCTCTGACACACTCAAGTGCCAGCTCACGCGGAATCAAACCAAGTGCAGTCACTCACAAACACTAACACGCCGTGTCAACACGCTTATTCACAATAGTACACATTGGTAGACGCGTTAGCACAAGGCAGGCACACCCAAACACTAATGTATACCCTCAAACCTAAACATGCCCATTCACACCAGATCAGGCAGGTTCTAAACAAACGCAAATTAAGATAACCCATGGCCATTCCAACCAACGTGTTCAACCTCCCCCACACACCGAACACAGATGTAAGGTCAAACAAGCAGAGAGACACACACGTCAGCACAGCAGCAGGCGTGAGCACATGAACCTCAGCACACACTTGTTAAAAGTGCACACTTGTGATGAAGGCACACAATGCAGACGAGCTGGTGCACAGTGAGCAGGAATGGACGCAAAGGCGGACATTCGCGTCCGCTGACGGGAGTGTGGGACAGCCAGGAGCTGGGCCACAAGGACAGACCATCATACAGCAGCCGTGTGTCAACACTGCAAGAGCTATAAGAGTCACACATGTAACACACACACCCCTCATGTCATCAACATACTAATCACACACACACACACAGCTCATATGATCAACATACTAATCACACACAGAAAATCCCCCTCATACATTGGGTTGGTGGTCAATAACAAGTGGTTATTGACTGAAAACAGTTCGGTGAAAACGCTTCTGTCTCTGAAATCACCCCCCCCCCCCCCTCGATGGCCAGTGGGGAAACTATTCTGCGCCATTTTATTCCCTCTTCTCACAGACATCATCAATCTTGGCATTTGAGAGGAGTCGGCTGGAAGACAGAGGGGCAGAGACAGAGAGCAAACTGGAATAAAAGCAACAAACACAGTGGGTCGAAATGAAGGCAGAGTTGAGGACTGGTGGAAGACCGTGTAGCGCCAGTGAGAGAGGGAGGCACGGGGACACTGACAGGAGTAGGGTTTTGGAGAGGTTTAAACATGGGGACAGAGAGACGGTAGCGCATGGAGAACGAGGAAGAGCGAGAGAGTAGCTTGGAGTTCTGAGAGAGGTGCACAGGGGCCTTCTCATTATTCTTCAAGTGAAACAAACACTAACTGGAACATTTTAAAAAGTCTTCTGAGTCTCTGGGCTTAAAAAAACCCTCAATGTATTAATTTTGGAATCTTCTGATTGAAGGCAATATTTAAAGATGAGATTTTAAGTCAACAAAGAGACGCCGACAAGATATTGTGAGATTGTGTTTTGTGCAAATTCGATTGACTAGTTGTGAGTCTGCATTTTACCTCAACTTGGGCTAATTTGATGTCTGGGTTGAATGCTCGTCCAGTTCTCTGCAATGACTAGGGCATTTGGAACCAAGGTGCGCAGAATTGACCTGAACTAATTTGGAATAAAGATACACAAATACTGTGGGTGGGGGGGGGGATCAGTGTTCTTTAGAAAGGGGATTCAAGATAACATTTGAGGACGCGGAATATTCCAGCTCCCTCTTCATTGTAAAACAAACGTAAATTTGAAAAACAGATCATGGAAGACATAGGACCATCTCCAGAAAATATGTTGTAGGAAGGTGTCCCCCCCCCCCCCCCCCCCCAAGTTATTTTGGCGGGGAAGGCACTATTCTGAAGCACTATTGCAGAATTGGGACCACTGCACACTGCAATCTTGTCGAAGGAAATGTATCCACGTCTTTGGGAAATATGGAAGGGTTTACGTGCCATTTTAAAACTAAAATCACAATCCCTTGACTTAATGAAACAATTCAGCAGCTCAGTTATTCAAGGATTCATTTTGTCCCAGCTTCTTTCTCGATAACACGCCTCTCTCTCAGGTCGAACTGTGTGACCAGATGTTTATCTGTGTGTGAAGGAGTGTGCGCGCGCGTTTGTGTGTGAGTTGTGTGTGTTTGTGTGACAGAGAGTGTGTGTGTGTGTGGCAGGGATGGTGTCTGTGTGGGACAGAAAGGGTGCGTGTATGTGTGAGAGACTGTGTGAGAGAGTGTGACAGGGATGGTGTGTGCGTCTGCGAGCGAGTGTGTGCGAGTGCGTGTGACAGTGTGTGTGACAGATTGTGAGAGTGTGCCTGTGTTTGTGTGACAGACGGTGTGTGTGTGTGAGTCTGTGTGTGACACAAAGGGTGTCTGTGTGAGTGTGCGTTATGTCTGTGCGTGTGTGCGTTTGTGTATGGTAGTTGTGTTTGAGACAGGAGTGCGTATATGTGTGAGAGCGTGTGCGTTTGTGTGTGTGAGAGAGTGTGTAGGCCAGATAGGGTGTTCGTGTGTGAGAGAGAGTGTGTGTTATGTTTGTAAGTGTGTGCGTTTGTGCGTGTATATGTGAGAGAGATATAGCATATGTGTTTGTGTGTGAGAGACAGTATGTGTGAGGGAGCGTGTGTGTGTGTGGGAGACAGTGTGTGAATGAGGAAGATTGTGTCTGTGTGTGTGTGAGAGAGACAGTGTGTGTGAGGGAGCGTGTGTGTATGTGACAGAGGGAGCGTATTTGTGTGAGACTGTGAGGGAGATTGTGTGTGTGTGAGAGAGAGAGAGTCTGTGAGTGTGTGAGAGAGATAGTGTGTATGTGTGAGGGAGGGAGAGACAGTGTGTGTGTGTGTGTGTATGTGAGGGAGGGAGGGAGAGACAGTGTGTGTGTGTGTGACAGAGGGAGCGTATGTGTGTGAGAAACAGTGTGTGAGGATGATTGTGTGTGTGTGTCTGTATGTGTGTGAGAGAGAAAGAGTGTGTGTGAGGGAGCGTGTGAGTGAGGGAGATTGTGTTTGTGTGCGTGAGGGGTAGTGTACATATGTGAAGAGTAGTGTACATGTGTGAGGGAGAGTGTACATGTGTGAGGGGTAGTGTACATATGTGAGGAGTAGTGTACATGTGTGAGGGGCAGTGTACGTTTATGTCAAACACCCAGACAGGTTTCAGAAAGGGGTGCGCACGCTTGATTACAATCCAGTGAATTATTATCCTAATTACTATTACACGATAAATCTTTACACCCTGCTGATTGCCCACTGATATATTTTGCAGTCTTCGCTGTTGACTATTTTGCTGCTCTTCAGTTTAGTGGGAGTGTTATTTAATCGGTGGAGGGAGTGGGGGAAACAGAGGCACGGACGGCTACTTGGAACCTGGCTGCTGTACACTGCCTGCCACTTGTAACTTGAAGGAGCTTTGAGAGGGGGTTAAACTAAATTGGGAGGGGGGGGGGGGATAAAACTGGGAGTGGGGGATGCCTCCTTAATTTATAATAAATAGTTTATTAAAGGGGAGGGGTACAGAAAATGATTCTTATTCGGGGGAGAGGGGGTTCTGCTGGCGAGTTTGCAGCTGGTTCTAACCTGTCACCAGAAGTTAGCCTTAGCTGGGCTGTGTGATCTTCTCGGGGAGAGTGCAGTTTCACAGGGTGAGAGGGGAGGAGAGGAGGGGGTGGGGTGGTGGTTTTGGGGAGGGGGGGGGAGGTTGCACAGGTTGCTCAAGGACAATTCTCACTCCCCAATTCCCTCCCTAGCCGGCCACCCCAACCTATTTGGAAAATGACAGAAATTCACTGATGTGTGTGTGTGGGGTGGGGGTGGGGGTGGTGGTGGTGGGGGGGGGGGGGGGGGGGGGAAGCTGTTTCGTTGAGTTCTGATGACAGGCGGGGTTGGAATCCGGGGTAGGGGGTAGTGTGGAGGGGTGTGAGGGGAGGGGAGTTGGCAGGGTGGTCGTGATGGTGTTCTCCAGCGATGCCAGTGTCCTCCTCAAACGCTTTTTGTGGTAAGGGCTTTCTAACCACAGCTGGAGACAGAAAGCCCAGACCGCAAAAAGATTCGAGAGGGACTTTTCGTCCTGTCACTCCGTGGCCTGCTGAGGGAGCACCGGCTCCAAGATGCATCCTCTTTGCTTCCTCCGGTGTTCCTAGGAAGGATTCTCCTTTTCCCACACTGAGGACCTCCCCCCACCCCCCCGCACACACACACACACACACACACCCTTTTTTTTTGCTCTTCACTTGGGGGGAGAAGGGGTTCGGACCTGCACTTCGCCAGATCTCTAACCCATGCCTTATTGCCCATGTTAGAGGCAAGAGACCATCTATTAAACCCCCCACCTGCCTGCAGAGCGCTGAGAGATCCCCCCCTCCCCTTCCCTCTCCTCTCCTATTCCCTGCCTCTCTCTTCTGCTCCCGCTCACTCTCGCAGTCTGGTTGAATCTGCGTGAAGCGGTAATCTAACCTCCAACCTGAGCCAGTTAATAAATAGCCAAGCGTGCGCATGTGCAAACCCAGCTACCCAGCGTCAGAACACGTTCCTCCCCAGCCTATCATCTTGGCCCCTTTGCAAAACTCAACATCTCGTATCCACCCTTTGTTAACCTCAGCTCTCTGGAGCTGTCTCTCACATTCCCAAATTTGCAACCCCCCCCCCCCCTACCCCACCCACCCACAGAATCTCCCTTTCAGCTACCCCCGCCCCCCCCCCTCCAGCAAGCACTTTGCAAAATTCCCCACACCTCTGATCTAAACCTTTCTCAACCCGTCCCCATTCCAAACTCCACAACACCTCTGTACCAGCCATTGCCCCTTTATTTTAATTTTTTTACATGTTCGACCCTTCTACACAAAGTCTGCACTCTCCCCCACCCCCACCCCCCCCCCCCCGCTCTTTCCAAAGCCCAGCCTGGTGGTGTGTCCTTTTCCTGGTTTTCCATTTTCAATCCCTTCTCCTCTATCACACCGTCTCCCGAAGGATTTTGTTTGCAGCCCATTCCTGTCAAATGCTGCCTTCCTGCGTCGCACCCCATCCTATCCCCCCCCCCCCCCCCCACACCCCGCCTCTCCTAAGACATTCCCACCCCACCCCCTTCCCAATTCGCGCATTCCAAATCCTATCCAACTCAGCTCATGGGCCGAATGGCCTCCTTCTGCATTGTGGGTATTCTGCGACTTCCACGAGGAACCGTTTCCCCAACAGCTATTTTGCAAACGCTCTGTTTATTTATCATCAATCGCCGCCTTGACAGAAGGAAAACAAACGGTTCGCTAACTCTCTTTTACCAAGCCTCTCGCATTTACTCCATCCCAAACATCCTCTCCTCTAACGGCAGGTCCTTCACCATCTTTCCTTTGGCAAACACACGTATTTTGAACGGAGTATTCTGGCTCATTCTGGGCTCCCCATACATCAAGGATGCCTTGGAGAGATAGCAGGGAAGATTTACCAAGGGAGTTGACGGGAGTGTGGGTGTGGGGCGTTATCTTCAGTTATGGATAAACTGAGATGGTCCTTCTTAGACCAGGGAAGGAGATTCAATAGGAGGGATTCGAAATTCAAAGGGGTTTCTCGTGAGAAAATAGGGACAAGTTCATTCCATTGGCAAGGTGTGGTCAATGATGTGGAGATACTGGCGATGGACTGGGGTGGGCACAGTGAGAAGTCTTACATCACCAGTCTGAAGTCCAACAGGTTTGTTTGGAAATACTAGCTATCGGAGCGTAGCTCCTTCATCAGGTGAGCCAAGAAGCACGGTGGCCAGGGAAGACCGGGTTGACTCATTGGCAAGGACCAATGTGGACAAGGAGGATGCTCTACCCTCTATTCACAGCGAGTGGTTGTGGATTCAATGGGTACTTTCAAAAAGGAGAATTAGATTTTTTTTTAACTGGAAAAGGGAGCCATTTGTAAGTCTGCAGGAATGTTGGAGGGAGGGGGATTGGGCGGCTAGCTCAAAGAGCGGGCAAGCGCCGTCCAATCACCTGTCTGTCCAGTCCTCCCACCCAACACCTTCCTCAATCACTTGGCCTCCCTCAGCCCCCGCAGCCAAACCCACCCCTATTCCCCCTACACCCCTCACTGAGCAATGTAGCTGTTTCCCTCGTTTTCTTTTCAACCTGCCTACTTGCCACAGAAATAATAGAAACGGGGTTAAATTTGCTGATGCCCATGCATTTGAGATTCGAATCGGAGCCTATTTATCAAAAAATGTTACTCAAAAAAATAACCAAATGAAGATCATTGTAAATTCTCCTGAGGTTTGGCACTCGGGGTAAGGTGAACTTTGTTATGATGTGGTCTACCACTTCGTTGCCTGGGGAGGAATCGCTCCCCAACCCCCATTTGCTCAATTATCTGTTTATTCAGCCAATTGGCGACAGAGTCCAATACAAAAGCTGGTGTACATTGTTTACACCTTGGCCGCTATCTCTGGAGGGATTGAGACACACGCCTCTAGTTTCTGTGTGGGGGCGGTAGGATGTCCCCTGTCACCAGCTCTACTGAGAATTCAAACCCCTCCTTTCCACCCCCTCCCGGGGATGTGGGAGCCTGGGAAGGGGTTGGGGGGGGGGGTGTTGTTCCTCCATTGGAATGGTTAACCGGAATGAAAGAGGAGTGGGAATTCAAGGAGCGTGGAGACTGCTGTGGGAAGGGCCAATCTACTACCCACCTCTCTGCCTCCCGAGGCACATCGTAGGGATTTCCCATTGCGTTTTCCAAATGGTTTGGTCTCCATCCCAGTCTGGCACGGTTGTCATGGGAAGAGCAATGTCACGCCATTGGAAACAACGTGCTTAAGAATGGAGGCATTGGCAGATTTAAGGGTGGCGCCATAGTCAGATGCACAGGTTAATAATTGTCAATGTGGACAACACCTGTCTTCCAAATCAATTGAAATGTTTCTCGACCTGTCACGCCAGGTTGAGTGATGCCATTCATTCCTTGCTGTTTTCCTTTCCCGCCGGCTCTGCTGTGCTGCCGGGCTGTGATTCCAATGGGCTCCGCTGACCATTTCAGCACCTTGCGGCGTGGACCTGAGCGCTGGTCCCCTGAGGGCCGTTTGACTGCAGAGTGAATCTCCGCTCATTCTCACCCTCAGTGCACACTTGCACAACTGGTTGGGAAAGGAGTCAGAATCAGGGGCTAGCGCACAGTCTGCCTCCCCTTAGACATTGAGACTTCCCCCATAGCTCTGCAGTATACATGAGCCCACTGAACCACGCCGAGGGTCTCCGACTATCATCTATTGGCCCTGATGCTAAAGTGAGAACATGAGGCTTCCTCTGCCTTGAAATTAATGGTGACGGTTAACTTATTTACAGTAGGGGGGTATATCTGTGACCCACCGCCCCCCCCCCCCCCCCCCACACACACACAACCTCCCATCCCTCATCCCTACTCTCCCTCACCCCAGTGAGGTCAAACCTGTGGGCAAGGAGGCCGATTGAAGTGGAAGAGAGGCGTCCATCTTATTTAGCATGCTGGCTCTCCTGCCTGACATTCGAGATGGTGCTTCGAGGCAAGAGGGGGGGGGGGGGGGGAGATTTGGGGGATTGGAAACGAACTGGCCAGGGAAATTGTCCCGTGTGAAGAATAGAAGTTGGCGAGGAGGGGGTCGAGATTGCTTTTCCCAACACCGCCTTCCCCAATATAAACAAGTAAACAAAACAATGTGTTACTAGCGTCTCGAAGACATAGAGGAAGAGCTTGATATCGACATGAAAACAAGGAGTTCTTTTGAAGAATGGGGGTGATGCTGTTTTGTAATCATTTGCTTCAACGTCCTTTGCTCTATCACATAGAGATATTGCAAATGCAATGTTTTAAAAATCTATATACAGCCTCCCTCCTTTCTCCCTCCTGCTCTCAAAGATCAAACAGTCCGGTTTTGATTATCCCACAGGCATCCCTGAACCCCAATCAATGCAGGATGAACCTCTCAACAAGCGGGAGCAGGTTAATCTTTTCCTAGTCACACAGCCACTCACGACATCTCGTCTTAGCCTCTTGATCTCTTTCAAATGGGTCATTCCCCTCCCGAAGGCGGAAAAACAAACAAACATCTTACACGAGAGAGAGGCGAAACTGAGCTGAGCAAGTTCTCCATCCCACCGGGGGTATACACCTCGGTACACTGGTTGGAGAATGTTTGGCTCCAGAAGTGGCGGTCCGCAGGGTCCCACATGTCTCGCCTTTTAGTGCATCGGGAGGGGGGAATAAATGTTCCCCGAATCTGGGCAACTCTTAACCTTCTACTAGCCTATAACTTTCTCAAAGCCTGTTGCCTCACAGTTGACAGTCTCGACTAACTCGCTCTGCAAAACATTCCGAATTGAGAGAGGGAGAGAGAGAGAGAGAGGGAGAAAAATAAAACAGATGACAGGGCTAAAAAAAATTTAAACCTGTACCTTCATGTTGCCATCCGTTTGTCGTTTGAATTTGTTTCTTTGGCTTGGGAAGCGAATTCTCCGTTTGCAAGGCAAGGTACCGACAGATACACAGAGCCAGGAGCCCGGTGTCTTAATTGCAAGCAGCGAGAGGCTCTACACACACACACAAACACACACAGTGTAACAACAACCACCCCCCAACCCCATCACTGCCTCATTTCACAGTCACGATTTCAGTGGGAATCTCCGTCTCTCTTCATGACGCATCGCTGTGGCAGTCACGACTAACACTCAACGCTGTTCATTAATCAGATTATTTTTTTAAATTATTTTTTTTTTTTAAAGAGGGAGAGAGAGAGAGAGAGATATAGGAGTGCTGGCACATTCCCAGCCCCAAAGTAACAGAACGGCTAAGTTCTCGCTTGGATGAAGGGTTTCAGCACCCTGGACAGCTCCTGCGGTCAGAGCAGGCACTCGCGGCCGCTGTCCAGGGTGCTGAAAGGGCATCTCTCCATGTTATCCATGCCAATCCATCAGATTATTGAGACTGGCATGTTTTTTTCACCCCTCCCCTCTCTCTCGTGGACGTTCAATGATCTTTGTAGAGATGATAGAGTGTTGGTGTCTCGCCTCCCCCCTCCCCCCCTATCATCATCACCCCCCTCCCCAAACCACCAACCAACACCCCCCCCCCCCATCTCCACCCTCGCCCACCCCTTACCCACTCCACCCCCCACAAAAGAAAATCTCCACTCCATTTGCTGCCACTTTGCGAGTCAGACAGATGCCGCGTTCAAACTCACTCTGTCTCCCACACCGGCGTGGCTCGTTCGGCTTGTCAAGCTTTATCGCACATACCTCACGTCTCTGGGCAGTCTGCAGGATCCGCGCACGGAGGAGCTGAGGAATCGCGCGAATTTGCAGGCTGGCATTCCACCCCCCCCCCCCCCCCCCCACCCCCTACCCCCCCACCCCCGCAGAGCCTCTCTGCTTCACCAGTGTGGAGGAGTCCGCCGAGCTATTTTAGTAACTTTCTGGAAGTGTGCGGGCTGCCCCGGTTGTTTCGAGGCTTTCATGGACACAAATATGGTGGGAGGACAGAGCCCGTGGACCATCTTTGATCTTTCTAAAAATACCGGACCCCTTCCCCCCTCAACCCCTCCTCCTCCCCTTCCCCAGCGCCCCACCCCGCCTTGTTCGGGGAATTAAAAGTAGCTCCCATGCTATTTTGGTGCATTGGTTAACACATTTATGCAATTCCTCTAATGAGTTAATGAATGCATTAACATAGCTGACACATAGGTTTGACAGAAATATACACCAAAAATATAAGAACATTGAACCATTCAAGGTGCATATTGACATAGAGGGACAACCGCTATCGAGCACTGCCCATTCAATCCATGTTTATGTTGAACCTGTCAACTAAAAGCCTACAGTTAACAAAATAAACACACATTATTTGTACAAAGATACTCAATTTGTTGGCTTCCGTGAATTTCCTCAATATTAAACGGCCCCACGTAACTCATGTATCTCACATTCTGTTCCACGATTGAAAGAATGGGTAAACAATGTCTGGACATATCACCATAACTTCCCTCGCAATAATTACTGAGCACTGCACAAATGGACACCCTCATGTTGCACTTCCAGCAACCCCCCCCCCCCCCCCCCTTTTATGGTGGTGCCGACATGCTCATATCCAACAGGGGAAGCTGGCATCGAGATTGACATCTGAAGACTTGAGTTTCATGGTTGAACATTCAATTGGTAGAGCCAATTAACTCAACATAACTCCCACAGGACAGGTGGCACGTGGAATGGGTTAAAAGTATAGAATGTTGAAGGGAAAGTAGAGATTTGAGTTGGCCTCAGTGAAGGTTTTAAGGCATTGATACAAGGTTGATGATATGTATTCAGCAAAATTCCTTTTCAGGGTGAAGGATACAAATGCCATAAAGCACAAGCTAATATTAGAAAGGAAATTCGGGTAAAATTCACAGTCAAGAATGCATAGAGTAAATTAGCAAGAATTGGGGTAGATAGTGTAGATGGGTGGTAGAGTGGTGAGCTGTTTTTGTGAAGAGAGATGAGCTTGATGGGGTTAATGTGAAGATGGTAAAGTTGGTTTGATTATGTTGGGTGGACTTGGAAGACCCAATGACCATTTTATATTGTACAAAAGATACTTAAGTTCTCACATTCACTTATATTAGGGCTGCACAGATATCTAGTGATGTAAAGAGGTGAAGATTAACAGACCGGTGTACCATTTTTATGAGGATAAAACATGTGCTATTGATGGAGCACAGGTTGAATAAATTAAACTAGCAATGTTTGACATCAGGTTTCTTTTATTGAACTGTTTTGAGGGTCATGGTGACATTTCACAGCATTCTGTTCCTGACAGTGTTCCCTGTTGTTGTTGACTTCTTTTGCAGAGATTAAATTATTTGACGTCACCAGGAAATACAAAGTGTCTTTGGTCTGTTGAGAGAAGCAGGTTAAATGGGCCAAGTTACACTTGTTCCCGTACTTACTTACATTATGTCCCAACAGGTAGGTGCAGAGTCGTCATAGAATCCCTCCGGTGCCGAAAGAAGCCAATCAGTCCATCAAGTCTGCACCAGCCCTCCGAAAGAGTGCCCTACTTAGGGCCACTCCCCCGCCCCCATCCCTGTAAGCCCACCTAAACTACAACAGCTTTGGACTGTTTGAGGAAACTGGAGCACCCGGAGGAAGCCCACACAGACATGGGGAGAGCGTGCAACTCACTGAAAGCTGAAATTGAACCCGGGTCACTGGTCATGTGTGGGAGCAGTGCTAACCACTGTGCAGCCCCATTGGTAGCAGTTCCAACTACCTGTCATCTTGACTGACGAATGTAGCAAGCATAAAAAGAGAGCATAGTGATTGAATCTTCCGCCCTTGACAATTGACTACAGCACTCTGAATTTTGAGGGGGTGGGGTGGGAGATTCAGCTAGAGTTCCCATTTCTACAGTCTCATTCAGTGCCCCCTATCAGAAAGGGCAAGTTTGTGATTGAGTGACATTAGGTTGCAATGTACTCTATGCTTTAAGAGTCCAGATCTGGGTTCACACTGAAAACGCCCAGCTGAATATAACCGGGAATCCCTGGAGCTATACTGCAGGAGGAAATTTGTGGGAAAATGAAAGAAAAGTCAGAGTAGAGCAACTATTTCATCCTAACTCCCCATAACATTTATGTTTGTTCATGGTGTGTTTTTTTAAACTCCCTGGATTCATTGATAGTCAGCTATCTAATTCATCTATCTTCTACTTTCCAATCCTTTGTTCAAGTTGCAATTCCTTGAACCAGTTGGCTATCCGGTGAATCTAATCTGCAATGGGACTGGGTTCCTTCTAAAGTTCCAATTGCAGTTTTAGTGTAACAGAATGGAATGTGTAACAAGGTGTCTCACCAACAGAGATTCAGATCTTTCTTCTTCTCTTAGAATGCTGCCTCTTTTTGGGCTACTTGCGCTACTTCTGGAAGATCATCAAAGTGGAGGCATTATCCTTGTGTGAGACTGAATAGTGTACATTGGTTGGTGAGCAGCTGTGGAAGCCATTACATCAAATACAAAACCTGTTATGTTGGATTTCTCCATGTATTTTGCACCACAGACCATCGGGTGGTGTCAGGAATGGAAATGCTTTGAGAAAAAACCTTGCTTTGATGTAAGTGTCTTTCACATCCTTAGTATGTTCTAGGGGACTTCACAGCCACTGCCGTGTAAGTATAGTCACTGGTTATAATGTTGGGAAAAGATGTGGTCAATATATACACTGCAAGCTCCCACAACAGCGAGAATAAATGATCTTGCACCTTTTATAACTTTAGAATGTCGCAAAGTTCATTACAGCCAATTAAAGTGCAGTCACTGCTCTAATCCAGGGGATGGAGTAGCTAATTTGTGCACAGCAAGCTGCCAGAAGCAACAGGACGATAATCACCACATCATTTGTTCCTGGTAATGTGAGCCAAGACTCAGGTCAATTCTCCTGTTCTTTGTTCACAAGTGCCATGGAATAATAAATGTTCACCTCTGAAGGAAGATGGGGCTTCAATTTAATCTCTCATTCAAAAGATGACACCTTAGATGGTGCAGCACTCCCTAAATGCTGTGCTGAAGTGCCAGTCTGGATTATATACTAGTTTCTGGAGTGGGCCTTGAACCTGCAACATTATTTGCTGAAAAGTGAGAATGCTACCTAGTGAGGCATGAATGACACTTTTACTGTTTTTCACCTGCTCTTATAACCATAGTTATAAATCTACAGAAAGAAATGTGCAAGGGAAAAGCAGCAGATATAAATGTTGCACGTTCATAGACTCACATAGCGGACGAATGCCAAGCTCATCTTTTGCCATTCTATGAGGTGGGTTTTCTTTCATCTGCTCAACAATGGTCCATTGGGTATTGTGTAAGGTACATGAGGTTTCACTCTCTTTGGTAGCTGGACATCATTCTTCCTCCCATCACTCTCCCTCCCCTGAAAACCAGCTGTTTGAGAGGGATGACCCAGCAAGTTCTACAAACACGGGACTCCACAGCAGCGTCCCAGCTAATGGCAAACCATAGGAGGTGGCGTGCAGCTTTAAAAAGGAGTTGCAATCTACCTGAGGATAACCTAAGACTGAACGTGGCAAATGATGGAATCACTGCACAGTGGTGTGATAGAGTTGCCATATCAGAATCCGTTTATGGAACAGAAACCAACAAACAAAGAACAAAGAACAAAGACATGTACAGCACAGGAACAGGCCCTTCGGCCCTCCAAGCCCGTGCCAACCATGCTGCCCGACTAAACTACAATCTTCTACACTTCCTGGGTCCGTATCCCTCTATTCCCATCCTATTCATGTATTTGTCAAGATGCCCCTTAAATGTCACTATCGTCCCTGCTTCCACCACCTCCTCCGGTAGCGAGTTCCAGGCACCCACTACCCTCTGCATAAAAAACTTGCCTCGTACATCTACTCTAAACCTTGCCCATCTCACCTTAAACCTATGCCCCCTAGTGATTGACCCCTCTAACCCGGGGTAAAGCTTCTGACTATCCACTCTGTCTATGCCCCTCATAATTTTGTAGACCTCTATCAGGTCGCCCCTCAACCTCCTTCGTTCCAGTGAGAACAAACCGAGTTTATTCAACCACTCCTCATAGCTAATGCCCTCCATACCAGGCAACATTCTGGTAAATCTCTTCTGCACCCTCTCTAAAGCCTCCACATCCTTCTGGTAGTGTGGCGATCAGAATTGAACATTATACTCCAAGTGTGGCCTAACTAAGGTTCTATACAGCTGCAACATGACTTGCCAATTCTTATACTCAATGCCCCGGCCAATGAAGGCAAGCATGCCGTATGCCTTCTTGACTACCTTCTCCACCTGTGTTGCCCCTTTCAGTGACCTGTGGACCTGTACTCCTCGATCTCTTTGACTTTCAATACTCTTGAGGGTTCTACCATTCACTGTAGAGGGAGGGGGAGAATCCAGTTGTTGTGGTCCATGTCGGTACCAACAACATAGGCAAGTCTAGGAAAGAGGACCTGTTTAGAGATTATAAAGAGCTAGGATTCAAATTAAAAGACAGGTCCTCAAGGGTCATAATCTCCAGATTACTGCCCGAGCCACGTGCAAATTGGCATAGGGAGGCAAGAATAAGGGAAGTTAACACGTGGCTGAAAGAGTGGTGTGGGAAAGAGGGGTTCCTTTTCATGGGACACTGGCATCAGTTTTGGGACAGGGGGGACCTATACCGTAGGGATGGTCTCCACCTGAACCGAGCTGGGACCAGTGTTCTGGCGAAAAGAATAAATAGGGTGGTCAATAGGACTTTAAACTAAAGATTGGGGGGGAAGGGAAAGTCAGGGAACCAAGAGGTGAAGTAATCAGTGGGCAGTGTAGCTGCTTAGGAATACAAAAAAGCACGAAAAGACAAAACTCAGGAGAGGTTACGATAGTCCCCATCCCACAAAATATGACACAGTGTATGGAAAGGCTCAGTAAACCAAGGTCCACCACACTAAGAAAACAAAAAGGGACGGTCAATAGAGAATTAAAGGTGCTATGTTTCAATGCGCGCAGTGTACGGAACAAGGTAGATGAGCTTGTGGCCCAGATTGTGACTGGCAGGTATGATGTGGTAGGCATCACAGAGACATGGTTGCTGGGGGTTCAGGACTAGCATTTAAACATCCAGGGATTCACAACCTATCGAAAAGACAGGGAGGTGGGCAGAGGGGGCGGGGTTGCCTTGTTAATTAGGAATGAAATTAAATCAATAGCACTAAATGACATAGGGTCAGATGATGTGGAGTCTGCGTGGGTAGAGTTGAGGAACCACAAAGGCAAAAAAACCATAATGGGAGTTATGTACAGGCCTCCAAACAGTGGTCAGGACCGGGGGCACAAAATGCACCACGAAATAGAAAGTGCATGTCAGAAAGGCAAGGTCACAGTGATCATGGGGGACTTCAATATGCAGGTGGACTGGGTAAATAATGCTGCCAGTGGACCCAAGGAAAGGGAATTCATTGAATGTTTACAGGAGGGCTTTTTGGAACAGCTTGTGATGGAGCCCACGAGGGAACAGGCCATTCTGGACTTAGTGTTATGTAATGAGCCAGACTTGATTAAAGATCTTAAAGTAAGGGAGCACTTAGGAGGCAGTGATCATAATATGGTAGAATTCAACCTCCAATTTGAAAGAAAGAAGGTAGAATCAGATGTAAAGGTGTTACAGTTAAATAAAGGTAACTACAGGGGCATGAGGGAGGAACTGACGAAAATCGACTGGGAGCAGAGCCTAGTGGGAAAGACAGTAGAACAGCAATGGCAGGAGTTTCTGGGAGTAATTGAGGACACAGTGCAGAGGTTCATCCCAAAGAAAAGAAAGGTTATCAGAGGGGGGATTAGGCAGCATGGCTGACAAAGGAAGTTAGGGAATGCATCAAAGCAAAAGACAAAGCCTATAATGTGGCAAAGAGTAGTGGGAAGTCAGAAGATTGGGAAGGCTACAAAAACAAGCAGGGGATAACAAAGAGAGAAATAAGGAAAGAGAGGATCAAATATGAAGGTAGGCTAGCCGGTAACATTAGGAATGATAGTAAAAGTTTATTTAAATACATTAAAAACAAACGGGAGGCAAAAGTTGACATTGGGCCGCTCCAAAATGACGCTGGTAATTTTGTGATGGGAGACAAGGAAATAGCTGAGGAACTAAATAAGTACTTTGCGTCAGTCTTCACAGTAGAAGACATGAGTAATATCCCACCAATTCCGGAGAGTCAGGGGGCAGAGTTGAATATGGTAGCCATCACAAAGGAGAAAGTGCTAGAGAAACTAAGAGGTCTAAAAATTGATAAATCTCCGGGCCCAGATGGACTACATCCTAGAGTTCTAAAGGAGATAGCTGAAGAAATAGTGGAGGCGTTAGTTATGATCTTTCAAAAGTCCGGGAAAGTCCCAGAGGATTGGAAAATCGCTGTTGTAACCCCCCTGTTCAAGAAGGGAACAAGGAAAAAGATGGAAAATTATAGGCCAATTAGCCTAACCTCGGTTGTTGGCAAGATTTTAGAATCCATTGTTAAGGATGAGATTTCTAAATTCTTGGAAGTGCAGGGTCAGATTAGGACAAGTCAGCATGGATTTAGTAAGGGGAGGTCGTGCCTGACAAACCTGTTAGAGTTCTTTGAAGAGATAACAAATAGGTTAGACCAAGGAGAGCCAATGGATGTTATCTATCTTGACTTCCAAAAGGCCTTTGATAAGGTGCCTCACGGGAGACTGCTGAGTAAAATAAGGGCCCATGGTATTTGAGGCAAGGTACTAACATGGATTGATGATTGGCTGTCAGGCAGAAGGCAGAGAGTTGGGATAAAAGGTTCTTTTTCGGAATGGCAACCGGTGACGAGTGGTGTCCCGCAGGGTTCAGTGTTGGGGCCACAGCTGTTCTCTTGATATATTAACGATCTAGATGACGGGACTGGGGGCATTCTGGCTAAGTTTGCTGATGATACAAAGATAGGTGGAGGGGCAGGTAGTATGGAGGAGGTGGGGAGGCTGCAGAAAGATTTAGACAGTTTAGGAGAGTGGTCCAAGAAATGGCTGATGAAATTCAACGTGGGCAAGTGCGAGGTCTTGCACTTTGGAAAAAAGAATAGAGGCATGGACTATTTTCTAAACGGTGACAAAATTCATAATGCTGAAGTGCAAAGGGACTTGGGAGTCCTAGTCCAGGATTCTCTAAAGGTAAACTTGCAGGTTGAGTCCGTAATTAAGAAAGCAAATGCAATGTTGTCATTCATCTCAAGAGGCTTGGAATATAAAAGCAGGGATGTACTTCTGAAGCTTTATAAAGCATTAGTTAGGCCCCATTTAGAATACTGTGAGCAATTTTGGGCCCCACACCTCAGGAAGGACATACTGGCACTGGAGCGGGTCCAGCGGAGATTCACACGGATGATCCCAGGAATGGTAGGCCTAACATACGATGAACGTCTGAGGATCCTGGGATTATATTCATTGGAGTTTAGGAGGTTGAGGGGAGATCTAATCGAAACTTACAAGATAATGAATGGCTTAGATAGGGTGGATGTAGGGAAGTTGTTTCTATTAGCAGGGGAGACTAGGACCCGGGGGCACAGCCTTAGAATAAAAGATGAGGAGAAATTTCTTCAGCCAGAGAGTGGTGGGTCTGTGGAATTCATTGCCACAGAGGGCGGTGGAGGCCGGGACGTTGAGTGTCTTTAAGACAGAAGTTGATAATTTCTTGATTTCTCGAGGAATTAAGGGCTATGGAGAGAGAGCGGGTAAATGGAGTTGAAATCAGCCATGATTGAATGGCGGAGTGGACTCGATGGGCCGAATGGCCTTACTTCCGCTCCTAGGTCTTATGGTCTTATGTATATTCCCTACCTGCATTAGACCTTCCAAAATGCATTACCTCACATTTGTCCGGATTAAACTCCACCTGCCATCTCTCCGCCCAAGTCTCCAAACAATCTAAATCCTGCTGTATCCTCTGACAGTCCTCATCGCTATCCGCAATTCCACCAACCTTTGTGTCATCTGCAAACTTACTAATCAGACCAGTTACCAACAATCCCCAAATGTGACAAGCTTAGTGGGCAGCACGGTAGCATTGTGGATAACGCAATTGCTTCACAGCTCCAGGGTCCCAGGTTTGATTCCCGGCTTGGGTCACTGTCTGTTTGGAGTCTGCACATTCTCCCCGTGTGTGCGTGGGTTTCCTCCGGGTGCTCAGGTTTCGTCCCACAGTCCAAAGATGTGCGTGTTAGGTGAATTGGCCATGCTAAATTGCCCATAGTGTCCAAAATTGCCCTTAGTGTTGAGTGGGGTTACTGGGTTATGGGGATGGTGTGGACCTTGGGTAGGGTGCTCTTTCCAAGAGCCAGTGCAGACTCGATGGGCTGAATGGCCTCCTTCTGCACTGTAAATTCTATGATTCAAATTCTATGATTCCAACAGCAGTTTATTAGAGGCACTCAGCTTCAGTAGTGCTGTTAAAGTGATGAGATGACAACAAGAAGCAGTAACCTCACTTCTTGAGACTCTAATGGGCCTAACAGATGCAGAATGCCATAGGTTCCACCCCTGTACTGGTTGTGGTATTTCACAAAGGCCTGCCTCTTTGCGGAGTGGTGTCCCTCAAGCTATAAGTAGCCAAAAATGTCTCTCTAGTGGAGAGAGATACCTGTGGTCTTTTGGAATTAGAGCTAGGTACAGTGTGCCTAACACACACCAGGGTGCACAGTCCTCAACATGTCCAGTACATCCCCAACAAACTGGGATCTAATTGTAGAATCTAATTCTGTAGTAGGGCTCAAATGGATAACTCTGTTTCTCTCTCCACAGATGCTGCTGGATCTGCTTAGTTTATCCAGCATTTTCTGTTTTTATTTCCAATTGTAACATTTGGATTGACTCAATAGAATTGAAGTGAGTAGGAAAATCTAATTGAGGTTTCGGATAATTCCCCCTCAGAATAGCATGTACCTGGATATAGAGCACCTTGGGCAACCTTATCAAGACTTTTTAATTAGGGGCGACACAGTGGCACATTGGTAAGCGCTGCTGCCTCACAGCATCAGGGACCCAGGTTCAATTCCGGCCTTGGGTGACAGTGTGGAATTTGTATGGTCTCCCCGTGCCTGCGTGGGTTTCCTCCGGGTGCTCCGGTTTCCTCCCACAGTCTGAAGATATGCAGGTTAGGTGGATTGAGCACGCTAAATTGTCCCTTAGTGTCCAAAGATGAGAGGGTTAGGTGGGAAAGCAGGGTACAGGGATAGGGCGTGTGAGTGGGCCTAGATGGGGTGCTCTTTCAGAGGCTTGGTGCAGACTCGATGGGCTGAATGGCCTCCTTCTGCACTGCAGAAATTCCATGATTCTATGATTCTAATTTAAATTTCTGATTATAAGTTACAGTTGCACAAGAACCTTTCATGAATAACTTCCTCTGCATTCACAGTGATTTATTATCAACTGATTCCATAAAACTGGATGGTTAATCATCCTCCGTGCCAAACTACAGGCCAGCAACATACAACTCAATGCAAGTAAGCCTGGTTCAGCATCACCAGTTCCATCATTAGAGCAGCCAGGGAGGTAGGTGAAAGAAAGATAAGAAATGAAGATTTGTGACATGAATCAGTAAAAGTTGGTATGCAGATGCAGCAAGTAATTCGGAAGTCAAATGGAATGGTGTTGTTTATTGCAAGAGGAATGGAATATAAAAGTTGGGATGTTTTGCCTAGGTTATACAGGGCATTGTGAGACCACATACACAGTTTTGGTCTCCTTATTTAAGAAAAGATATTAATATACTGGGAGCACTTCAATCAAATCGTTCCTGGGATGGGGGGCTTATGTTACGAGGAAAGGTTGGACAGGATGGGCCTGTATCCATTGGAATTTAAAAGAATGAGAGGTGATCTTATTGAGGTATATAATATCCTGAGGGGATTTAACAGAATGGATGGTGAATGGACATTTAAAAATAAGTGAGCTCCCATTTAGAATGGAGATTAGGAGAATTTATATTTCTCTCAGAGGGTTGTGAGTCTTTGAAACTCTCTTCCCTAAAAGGCTGTCAAGGGTCAGCAGGAATGTGAGTTGAAGTTACTTTCAGGTCAGCCCTAATCCCATTGAATGGCAGAGGAGGCCCGAGGGGCCAAATGGCCTACTCCTGCTCCTAATTAATATGTTTGCATGTTCATAATTAGGTAGAGAGAGGATGAAAGGGCGAAGAGTGTTCAAGAGAACAAATAGATAGAGGGAAAGTGGCAAAAGCGGAGTAAAAAGTGTTAGAGGAGGATAGAGGTAATGAGGGAGGGCAGAGAAGGCAAATTGAGCAGAAGTGATGATAAACGGAAAGAAAAAGAGGAAAGAAAGAGGTAAGAAGTGAGAAAGAGAGGATAGTAAAGGGTGAGCATAGTGTATGCATCCGTATAAATACACATCCATAATGTAAACCTGATGATCAGCTTTAAAGGTATATTGATCTATGCCTGTGAGAGAACTAATAGAAAAAGAGAATCAAGTTCAGTAAAAAGATTTAATTGGGGAGGATTTTGTAATCTGTTTCAACATTTAGCAACCATATCATCACAGGCTACCATTTGATAGCTATCAGGGGCTTGTATAACTACAAAGTGGAGGGGTAGGGTATCATATTCTAAGAACGTCTCTTCATTTGGATTAATCTCAAGCACTTTCATTGACCTGAGGACCCCAGCATGTAAATGCCTGGCTATTGAAAGCTGATCCATCATACAGGATCTGGAGAGCGTGCAGTGTGGCCCATCTTCCAAAGCTCGCCTTGACATCCGCCCAGTTTCTCAGTGGGTAGGAACAGAGACAAAAGTGATATTGATGGATGGATACTGTCGGGACGCACGAAGAACAGAATGTAGAAACATTTAGTCTGCGTGTAATTCAGAATTGAACCAGCAGAAGACCCCAAGTCCCAATCCCAGCTGAGCTGGCTGAGCTAAGGCAATAGTGGCCATTACAATGGGCCAAAAGGGAGAAGATCAAATTGGACCCTCCCAATAGGTATCCCATAGTGCCTGCTGGGATATGTACATCTGCGAATGCCACAAGTATGTGGGATCAGGTATGGGTGTGATGCCAACTGACGATCAATTCGGGCATGTCCACTTTTTAAAAATAAATTTAGAGTACCCAATTCATTTTTCCAATTAAGGGGAAATTTAGCGTGGCCAATCCACTTAGCCTGCACATTTTTGGGTTGTGGGTGTGAGACCCATGCAAACACGGGGAGAATGTGCAAACTCCACACGGACAGTGACCCAGAGCTGGGATCGAACCTGGGACCTTGCCGCCGTGAGGCAGCAGGTCTAATCCACTGCGCCCCTGTGCTGCTTTGGGCATGTCCACTTTTGACAGGGTAATTGTCTTAGTGTGTGTGCTTTTGAGGGAGAAGAAGGTGGTGCACACACACTAAGACAATTCTGTGTTATGTAAATGAAATAGCTGGTCTTTTCTGCTCCATGCATCCTCTCTAGCTAATCATACCTGTGTGCAAAGAAAATACATTGATTAACACAAATCACTGTCCAAAAGAGCATTTGTTATTTAACTTTTATTTGAATCCGACAATGACGGGAAGACAGTGCGTGGGCTGGTGAGTGGTGAGTGGTCATGAACTGCATCGGGAAAAGAAACACTTAGCCCAATAGTCCTTGTGTGATGTATTGGAATGGATACTTCACATGCACATTTCAGGAGGCAGGGAAAGGCTCGCATTCTTTCACACCTTTCATGCCCTAAGTCAATTCCAAAGCGCTCTACTGCTAATTAAGTATTTCTGAACAGTAATCACTGCTAACTCGTAGGAGATGTGGCGACCAATTTGTACACAGGAAAGTCAACCAGCAACAATGAAATAATCTGGTTTTGTGTTTTTGGTTGAGGGGTAAATATTGACCAAGACTCCAGTGAGAACTTCCCCTGCTCCTCTTCAGGTAGCATCATGGTATCTTTTTTGTCAACCCCAAGGGGCAGATAGGACTTCAGTTTGAGGCCTCACCTGAAGACTGCCACCTCTAACACCCACCTTGGTGCTCGACTGACGTGCTAACCCAAACCATTCTTTAGAACTCTGGAATAGGCCTTGAATCATCTCAAACAAACTTCAACTCAAAGGTGAGAGTGTCAGAGACAGAAATCCGACAAATACCTAGGATTTAATTGCCTACAGTCTATGGTTCAAAAAGAGGTGGCTGCAGAGATAGTAGATGCACGGGTTAAGATTTTCCAATATTTGCTAGATTCTAGATTCCCTTGTTCCAGTGAATGAGAAGGTAGCAAATGCATTGCTGCTCTTGAAGAAAGGAAGAGTAGAGAAGAGAGGGAACTACAGATCTGTTATCCTGACATCAGTTGTTGGGAAATTGTTGGAATCTATTATTAAGGAAGTATGTCCTATGCAATTAAGAAAATCATTGTATGATCAGGCAGAGTCAACATGGTTTTACAAAAGAGAAATAGGGGCTGGAATTCACCAACCATTGGAATTCACTGTTCCCGCTGGCAGCACATACCCACCCATGGGTTTCCTGGTGATGTGAGGTAGCTTCAATGGGAAACCCCATTAACAAGTGGCGGAAGGAGAGAATCCCGCTGAGAGCAAATGGCGCACTGCCAAGGAACACGCTATTGGGGGACCGAAGAATCCCAGGGTTTGACAAATTTATTGGAGTTTTTTTGAGGATGTAACCAGTCGCAGAGATAAAGGGAAACCAGTAGATATAGTATACTTGGATTTCCAGAAGACATTTGATAAGCTGACTCAAAAAGTTAATATACAAGACAATGGCTCATCACTTCTGGTTGCGGCTGTGCCTGGGTAGGTCGCACGTTCGGCAGCTCCCGCCGTGAACGGACTTCTGGGCCCACTTGAGGAGCCTCAGCGGCACTTGGATGATGATTCCCAGTGTGGGAAGGCAGCAGGAAGGTTCCCCCAGCATTGCATGGAGTGGACCAGGAGTGGAGCGGTCAAAAAAGTGATCTTAGAGAAGAGAGGAGAACGGGCGCGAAAATGTAAGATTGCGGCGGGCGGAGACCAGGCAGCGTGGGCGCTATGGTCGCGAGAGCAGCAAGAGTTCCTGAAAAGCTGCTTTGCGGAGCTGAAAGCAGAGATGCTGGCCCCAATGAAAGCGTCAATTGAGAGGCAGGTGGAGACCCAGAAGGCTCAAGGGACGGGGATTAGAGAGGTGCAGCAGGAAGCCTCTGAAAACAAGGACAAAATCCTGGGCCTCGCAGTGAAAGTGGAGGCGCACGAGGCGCTGCATAAAAAGTGGCAGGAAAAGTTTGAGGACCTGGAGAACAGGTCGAGGAGGAAGAATCTCCAGATTCTGGGTCTCCCTGCAGGTGTGGGGGGGGTCCGACATCGGGGCATATGTAGCCATGATGCTGAATGCGCTAATGGGCGTGGGAGCCTTCCCGAGGCCCCTGGAGCTGGGTGGGGCTCACAGAGTCCTGGCGAGGAGGCCAAAGGCAAATGAGCCGCTAAGGGCCGTAGTGGTGAGGTTTCAATGCTTCACAGACAGAGAGTGCGTCCTGAGATGGGCGAAGAAAGAACGGAGCAGCAGGTGGGAGAATACGGAGATCCGCATCTACCAAGACTGGAGTGCAGAGCTGGTCAAGAAGACGGTAGGATTCAACCGGGCCAAGGCGATTCTCCACCGAAATGGGGTGCAATTCGGGCTATTACAGCCAGCGCGATTGTGGGTCACTTTTCAGGGCCGCCACCATTATTTCGATATGCCCGAGGAGGCGTGGACATTTATTCAGAATGAAAAATTGGACGCGAACTAATGGTTTGCTGTGGGTTTTGGGAAAGCTGGGGAGTGGGAAGGGAGATTGGATGTGCTGTGTGTGTTTTAATGGGCATGGGTATGGTTTTGGAGGGGCCCCTCCTCGCGTTTGAAAGGGGGGGGCAGGAGGCCCTGGGGCGTTGGGAATTGGGGAGAGGCTGCAGGAGAAAGGAGCTGCACCACAGGGGGTGGGGCCTGCCCAGGTAGAAAATCACGGGCTTTTTTCCCATGCGAAAGAAGGGGGGGCGCGTGGCCCGACGGGACGGGCGGTGCCGGAGGGGTGTCCGTATCAACTTGAAGGGGGAAGGGGGACTTCAACGGGGAATCTAAACGGGGGATCGGTGTTAGAGGCGGGAGCGGCTGGGGTCAGCAGGAGTCAGCTGACTTACGCGAGTGCAATGGGGGGAGCAAGGGGGCTAGACAGTTTTCTAGCCGGGGGGGGGGGGGGGCACTGGGTTGCTGCTGCATTGACCGAAGGGGAGCTGGAGGTAAGAGGGAGAGTGGGGCGGGGGTCCGCCGCCTGGGGGGCTGGATAGTGGGCACGTGGCTGGCCTAAGAAAGGAGATGGCTAGTCGGCAGGGGGTGGGGGGGGGGGGTGGAGGGGGGGGGTGTTCACGCACTTAAAGGGACTGAGGGCAGACGTCGCTATGTTGCAGGAGACGCACTTGAAAGTGGTGGATCAGATCAGGCTGAGAAAGGGATGGATGGGGCAGGTCTTTCATTTAGGGCTGGGTGTGAAGAATAGAGGGGTTGCAATCCTGGTGAGTCCGAGGCGCTGAACATTGTGGCTGATAATGGGGGTCGATATGTGATGGTGAGCGGTAGGCTGCAGGGGACCCGGGTGGTGCTGGTGAATGTGTCTGCCCCAAATTGGGACGATGCAGGGTTCATGAAGCGCATGCTGAGTCGGATTCCGGATCTGGAAGCGGGGAGCCTGATAATGGGGGGGGGGGCTTTAATACGGTACTGGACCCGGCACTGGACCGATCCAGGTCGAGGTCGGGCAAGAGGACAGCTGCGGCCAAGGTTCTCAGGGGGTTTATGGATCAGATGGGGGGGGGGAGTGGATGCGTGGAGGTTTGCTAGGCCGGCAGCCAGAGAGTTATCTTTTTTCTCCCACGTGCATAAGGCCTATTCCTGATAGACTTCTTTGTGGTGAGCAGGGCACTGAGTCCAAGAGTGGAGGGAACGGGATATTCGGCCATAGCAATTTCGGACCATGCCCCGCACTGGGTGGAGTTGGAGTTGGGAGAGGAAAGGGACCAGCGCCCGCTGTGGCGCTTGGACGTGGGACTGTTGGCAGATGAGGAGGTTCATGGGCGGGTCCGGGGGTGCATTCAGAGATACATAGAGGCCAATAATAATGGGGAAGTACCGGTTGGTGTGGTTTCGGAGGCTCTGAAGGCAGTGGTTAGGGGAGAGTTAATCTCAATTAGGGCTCACAGGGAAAAGAGAGAGAGGACGGAGAGGGAGAGGTTGGTGGGGGAGATATTAAGGGTGAATAGAGGTATGCGGATTCCCCTGAAGAGGGGCTGCTGAAGGAGCGACGGAGCCTCCAAAAGGAATTTGACTTGTCGACCACGGGGAAAGCTGAGACCCAGTGGAGGAAGGTGCAGGGGGCAGTATACGAATATGGGGAGAAGGCGAGCCGGATGCTGGCGCATCAGCTACACAAGAGGGAGACGGCGAGGGAAATTGGAGGAATCAGGGACAGTGGGGGGAACACGGTGCAGAGTTCGGCTAAAATAAATGAGGCCCCGGGGCCTGATGGGTTCCCGGTCAAATTTTACAGGACGTTTGTGGATCTGCTGGGTCTGCTGCTGGTGAGAACCTTCAACAAGGCGAGGGAGGGATTCTCCCCCCAACAATGTCTCGGGCGCTGATCTCGCTGGTCCTTAAGCGGGGCAAGGACCCGCTGCAGTGTGGCTCGTATAGGCCGATTTTGCTCCTTAATGTAGAAGCCAAGTTGCTGGCAACGGTCCTAGCCACAAGGATTGAGGATTGTGTCCCGGGAGTGATACACGAGGACCAGAAGGGGCTCGTGAGGGGCAGGCAGTTAAATGCAAATGTGCGGAGGCTCCTGAATGTGATTATGATGTCCTCGGAGGGTGGAGAGGCAGTAGTGGTGGCGGCAATGGACGCGGAGAAGGCCTTTGATCGGGTGGAGTGAGAGTACCTGTGGGAAGTGCTTGGCAGGTTTGGGTTCGGGGAGGGGTTCATAGGGTGGGTCAAATTGGTATACCAGGCCCCGGTGGCGAGCGTATCTACGAACCGGCGGAGATCAGACTATTTTAGGTTGTACCGGGGGACGAGACAGGGGTGCCCCCTGTCCCCTCTGTTGTTTGCTTTGGCAATTGAGCCGCTGGCCATGGCGTTGAGGGAATCTAGAAACTAGAGGGGGTTGGTCCGGGGAGGGGAGGAACATCGGGTCTCGTTGTATGCTGATGACCTGCTTTTGTAAATCGCAGAACCGGTGGAGGGGATGGTGGAGGTCATGCGGATCCTTAGGGAGTTTGGGGACTTCCCAGGCTACAAACTTAACGTGGGGAAGAGTGAGCTCTTTGTGGTGCATGCGAGGGGCCACGAAAGGGGGCTGGAGGAGCTGCCGCTTAAGAGGGCGGAGAGGAGTTTCCGATATTTGGGTATTCAGATGGCCAGGAGTTGGGGGGCCCTGCATAAGCTTAATTTGGCGTGGTTGGTAGACCAGATGCAGGAAGACTTTAGGAGATGGGACGTGTTGCCACTCTCCCTGGCAGGCAGGGTGTCCGTTAAGATGACGGTCCTCCCTAGGTTCCTGTTTGTGTTCCAGTGCCTGCCCATCCTCATCTCCAAGGCCTTCTTTAAGCGAGTAAGCAGGAGCATTATGGGGTTTGTATGGGCAAGTAAGACCCCGAGGGTCAAGAGGCTGTTTCTGGAGCGTAGTCGGGACAGGGTGGGCTGGAGCTACCGAACCTGTGTAGTTATTACTGGGCAGCCAATGTGGCAATGATGCGGAAAAGGATAATGGAGGGAGAGGGGGGGCGTGGAAAAGATTAGAGGCGGGGTCATGCGTGGGCACTAGCTTGGGAGCGCTGGTGATGGCACCTTTGCCGCTACTGCCAACGTGGTACACCACGAGCCCGGTGGTGGCGGTGGCACTGAAGATCTGGGGGCAGTGGAGACGGCACAGGAGTGAGTTGGGGGCCTCAATTTGGTCCCCAATACGGAATAATCATAGGTTTGCACCAGGCAGGCTAGATGGCGGATTCCTGAGCTGGCACCGGGCCGCGATTAAAGGATGGGGGACCTATATTTGGGACTTTTGCTAGCCTGGGGGCGCTGGAGGAGAAATTTGGGTTAACCCCCGGAAATGCTCTTAGGTACATGCAGGTCAGGGCGTTTGTGAGTAGGCAGGTAAGGGAATTTCCACTGCTTCCCTCACGGAGGATTCAGGACAGGGTGACCTCGGGTGTATGGGTGGGAGAGGGCAAGGTCTCGGCGATCTATCAGGAGTTGCAGGAGGCGGAGGAAGCCTCGGTGGAGGAGCTAAAGGGGCTTCGCAAAGGCTATGTCCAAAGTCTTGGATACTCGGGTAAAACCGAGTTGGGGGATAGCAATATTCAGGGTATCAGATGAGCCAGGAGTACAGGAGCCGAAAGAGGCCAGAGTTCTGGCCTTTGTGTCCGTGGTAGCCCGGAGGAGAATCCTACTAATGTGGAGGGATGCAAAACCCCCAAGCGTGGAGGCTTGGATTAATGACATGGCAGGGTTCATCAAGTTGGAGAGGATAAAGTTTGCCTTGCGAGGTTCTGTTCACGGGTTCTCCAGGCAGTGACAACCGTTCCTAGACTTTCTCGCGGAACGTTAGGTGGAGGTCAAGAGCAGCAGCAACCCAGCGGGGAGAAGGGGGCGAGGGATTTTTGGCTTGTTTTTATTATTGTAAGGGGCGTTTGCCCCATTTTTGTTCTTAGTTTGTTAGATAGTTTAATGTTTAGTGGTTTAAGTTGTTGGAGGGGATGGCGTAAGACGCCACCTTTTTATTTTTCTTATGTATATTTTCTTTTCTGTTTGGACTGTTTTGTAAAAGTTTATTGAAAACCTTGAATAAACATTTTTTTTTAAAAAGACAATGGCTCATGCCATTGAGAGTGGTATATTAGCACAGTTGGATGATTGCTTAAAGGACAGGAAATGCCAGAGAAATAAATAGGGCGTTCTCAAATTGGCATGTTGTAATCAGTGGACCATCTAAAGAATCATTGAAATGAAAATGAATGAAATGAAAATCGCTTATTGTCACAAGTAGGCTTCAAATGAAGTTACTGTGAAAAGCCCATAGTCGCCACATTCCGGCGCCTGTTCGGGGAGGCTGGTACGGGAATTGAACCGTGCTGCTGGCCTGCCTGGGTCTGCTTTAAAAGCCAGCTATTTAGCCCAGTGTGCTAAACCAGCCCCATTGCTGCAGTCTCAGCTTTTTGAAATCTATGTTAATGACTTAGATTAAGAGACGAAGAATAACGAATACAGGTTTGTTGCTGATACAAAGCTAGGTGGCGATTTAAGCTGTGAGGAGGATACAGAGAGACTGTAAATAAGTTAACTTTGTGGCCAACAAGATTGCAGGTGGATGATAACGTGGGCAAATGTGAAGTTAGTCACTTTGGCACTAAGAATGGAGAAGTAGAATATTTTTTCAGATTACAAGTCTTGAAACTTCTAAATGTTGAACACCAGAAGCACTTGGCTATAAGCAAAGAAGGAACACAAAAAGTTAGCATACAGCAAATCGAGCAATTAGGGAGGGAAGTGGCATGGTGGCCTTTATTGCAAGGGGATTGATACAAGAATAGGGGAGTCTTGCAACAATTATAGAAGACTTTGCTAAGGACCTGGAGCACTCTGCAAAGTTTGGGTCTCCATATTTAAGGAAGGACAGATAAAACCAAAATACTGCAGATCTGAAATATAAAACAGAAAGTGCTGGAAAAACTCAGCAGGCCTGGCAGCATCTGTGGAGAAAGAAACTGAGTTAACGTTTTGGTCCGTGCGACTGTTTTCTTCAGAACCTTTGCAGTGTAGTTCCTGGGATGTAAGGGTTGTCCTATGGTGAGTGGATGAGTGAATTGAGCCTGTGCTCGCTCGAAACTGCAAGAATGAGAGGTCACCTCATTGAAACCTGCAAGATCCTGAAGGTGTTTGACAAAGGAGCTGCTAAGAGGTTGTCTACCCTGGATGGGGAACCTGGAACAGGGGTCAAGATGAGTTGCCAATCGTTGAGAGCAGATGAAGAGAAATCTCTTCAGTCAGACGGTTGCAGACCTCCTGGAATTCGCTACACTAGAGAGTTGCAAATGCTCCACCCTTGAGTATAGTTAAGGCTGAGATCAAATAGACCTTTGGTCTCTCGGGAAATCAAGGGATTTGGGGAGTGGGCAAGTTAAGGTAGAAGATCAGACATGACCACATTGAACAGCAGAGCAGGGTTAAGGGGTCGTATGGAGTACTCCCACTTCTATTTCTCATGTTCTTATGTTAAAATAAGCTACAATTAATACCATGAAATCCCTATTGAAGGAGAAGCCTATTTCAATAACTCGGCTGGAATTCTATTAAAATCATGAAGAAAGAAATTAAATGTATTAATACCATACTGTATCATTAAAAGGCTCACATCCTCACGTAAGTACATTTTAAAATAAACATTAATTGAATGGGACACTCTCTGGGTGCTGCCTCCCAATGGATTAAACACTACCCTAATCCCAATGAGTTAAAAGGTTCAATTTCAGATTCCAAGTTCCAGATCTAATCTTATCACTCAATATAAGCCTCCTTCATTGCACTGAATGCAAGGGTGCATGTTAAGGAAGTGGATACAAACATTCATCACACTAACGCCCCTGTAAGAGCAAGGATTTTAACGCCCACCAGATGACCAAGGTGAGCCTTCCATTAGGCCACAATGTTAACTGATCATTAATTCCTCACTTCATCCCCAAGAGCTTGTGATGTATTGCAAAGAAACACCTCGCTCTGCTGCTTTAGTCCCATCCGGGGATAATTGTCATGCACCCCACCAGCAGGTTCTATGACGGGAAGCTAAGGCTTGATTATAGAACGTGAGATTCAGTTGCAATGAGATAACCACACTCCTGATTTGATTGAACTTTATTCATTCATTAGGTGTGGGCATTGCTGGCTGGGTCAGCATTTGTTGACCATCCCTAATTGCCCTTGAACTGAGTGACTTATGTGACCATTTCAGAGGGCACATTTCTGCGGATCTGGAGTCACCTGTGGGCAAATTTCCTTCCCTAAAGCTCATTAGTGAACCAGGTGGATTTTACGACAATCGTTTCATGGTTGTTATTAGATTTATTTTTTTAATTCCAGATTTTTGATTGAATTCAAATTTGAACCCTGGTCCCCAGAGCATTACCCTGGGTCTCTGGATTACTATTCCAGTGACAATACCACTATGCCACTGCCTCCCACAGTCTACTGAAATGAAGAGTATACATAGATTAGGGTGTGTGTTGTAAAGGTTGCCTGGTTTGGGATGAGTTACCTTCCCATTTCTTCTTCCTTTTTCAGTCTTCATTTCCTCATGGTTCATTGCGTTTACTCATTCGACCAAATCTTCTACCAAGTGTGAATTTGTTTCTCAGTTACCTTTACTTTGTGCCTTGGTCTCCTGCATTCATTGATGGTGTACAATCTCACAAGCAACTGAAACCCTTTGGTATCAAGCTAAATTGACTTTTCATGGGTGGGATATATAGGCAGTGCCAGCAGGGAATTTCGACACGAGGGCATCATAGCCATGGCCAATTATAAACTCACATAGATTAATATTTTGCAAAAGGAAAGGGTGGGGGGGGGGGGGGGGGGAGAGGAATTTCCAAATGTTCTTGTTCTTTAGCTCAGAGGTGCTTTAACTTGATTGTGCTGCGATACTACCTCTGATTTATACCAACTAACTATGCAATGCGAACTATGGTTACTATGTGACGCATTCATTTTATAGAGATGTGCTGGCTTCCCATGGGAGGGCAAGTGTAGTCTAATGTTGTCACCTTTGCTGAGGAATTTATTGTTGGATTACCAGTACGCGCTCCTGAATGATATGGAGTCATAGAGCCAAAGGAATTTACAGCATGGAAGGAGGCCATACAGTGTCTGTGCCGGCCAACAAATAGCTCTCCAGCCTAATCCCACTTACGAGCTCTGGGTCTGTAGTCCTCGGAGGTCACAGCACTTCAAATGCACCTCGCAAGTACTTTTGATGCCTCTCAAAGCTTTCTGTCTGCGCCAACATTTCAGTTAGTGAGCCCTACACCCCCGCCACCCTGTGGGTGAAATAGAAATAATTTTGGAACTCCTCTAAGCCTCATTCTTCTTACCCTAAATCCATGCTCCATGGTTATGACCCTTAAGCAAGGGAAATAAGCTCTTCCTATCCATTATGTTTAATGTGATACACTTCAGTCTGGTCTCCACTTAACCTCCTCCGTTCCAAAGAAAACAATCCCAGTTTATCCAATCTTTCCGATCACTCATCGACTGCATAGTAAACTTTCCCAGGAATGTGTGTGTGTGCATTTCTGTCATTGCCTTTTTTTTCTTCTTTTTAACACTCATCGCCGGTCATATCACTGCCGTCTCTTGCTTCACCAAACTGGTAGTTTCCCCCGCAATGCTTTAGCATCTTTGAAATCTTGACCACTCCTATAGTGTATGGACTCTACGCTGGGATATTCCCCACCATCCTTACTACAGGAAATCAAAGGCTGCGGCTCAATTAGGAGATTCAAAGAGTCTTTCGGTGCGAAATTGCATTTGGAGGAAGGCTTGTCAGTCAGTTTGCTGTAGATTTTCAATCTGTGTGGACACGGGGAGAGGAAAGTACCGGCGAATAGCCACAAGAAAGAGCAACTCACCTTCCCTGTCTGTGCATTAGTTCTGACAATGGCTTATTGAAAAAGATGAAAAGATTTAATTGAGATCCAGGGTGGTTTCTTACACTGTAGGGTTATGAGGATAAATACATCATTACAATAATGATAATTATAATGTTGACTTACAGGGCATGAATCTGCAAATGAATGGAGAAAAGTGGGTTGCTGTGCATTTTATAGTAAAATGGGGAGGTGAGGCTGCCTGGAGGGTGTATTATTCAGGATTCACATAGTCACACTGTGTTTAAGAGGAACCCAAGGAGCTGGGCGGTTTGGTGCAGACAGTCTGTATACCATCCCAGGCACTTTAACGTAATGTTTACAGCAGTGTGTATATTTGCGTATGTGAGAGAGAGAAGGAGAGAGAGTGTGATTGCAAAGTGTAGGGAGAGAAAAGATGTGAGAGGGGAAACATCCAAGAAGGGGAAGAAGCACAGAGAAATGGAAATAAATATGGTGATTTGGAGAGAGAGAGAAAAGGGAGAAAGGAAAGAGAGAGGGGAAGAGATAAAGGAAAATAGAAGACTAAGAGAGATAGTGATTTGGAGAGAGAGGGAATGGAAAGAAAGAGCGGAAGAGATTCAGAAAACCAGAAGAGAAAGGGAGATGTTGATTTGGAGTGGGAGAGAGAAATGGGGACAGGAAAGAGAAAGGGGAAGAGATAAAGGAAAATAGATGAGAAAGAGAGATGGTGATTTGGAGAGAGAGCGAAAGAGGAAAAGGAAAGCAAGAGGGGGAGAGATAATGGAACAAGAAAGAGAGATGGTGATTTGGGGAGAGTAAGAGGGAAAGGGAAGAGAGAGAGAAAAAGATAAGGGAAAAGAGAAGAGAGAGAGAGAGGGGGGGTGTGCCAGAGGGGGAAGAAAGGATGGAAGACAGAGAGTAGCCAGATAGGGAAATAGGGGAGCTCCTCAAAATTGTAGAAAAAGAAAGACATAGAATGAGGGAGTAAATGAGAGAGATTGTGGAAAATAGCAGAGTGTTGGATGTTGAACAGGGAGCAGGGAGACTTGTACAGAAAATAGGAATGGATTGAGTGAAGGAAATCCCTCAGCATGTAAATGATCAGAAATAGGAAAACTGATTGCAGAACCAGGGAGAAGAAAGTGAGTCAGTTATAGAGAAATGTCAAAAAAATAAACAAGAAAGAAGATGGACAGCGTGTAGGGAAGGGAGGGTGTGTGGTTGGCGATCAGGAGAATAGAGCGTAACCTATGATGGCGAGGCAGAAAGAGAATCAAGGATTGCAGGGAGCGAGTGAATGAGTTATACATTACACATGATAGCGAGAGAGAGAGAGAGAGAAAACAGCCCGGGGAGTAGGAAGGCAAAAATAGAGAATGGGGGTGAGAGACAGACACAGTAAACGCTGGTTAAAGACATTCCTGCACCAGATTTTCAACAGGTTTATCTGAATGGTTTCTCGCCAGCGTAACAGTAGTAAATCTAAGTCCATGAACCATCCGTGAACTAGCTGTTACCACCGTAGCTTCACTGAGTTTCTATTTGTGGTGGCTTTGGGTGGTTTTTTTTTTCCACATCACTGATGTTAAAAAGCCTCAGATGAGGCTTTTTGCAAAAAAAAAAATGAATGGATCAGAAAATAAACAATATTTTTTATGATACCCCTAAATATTCAGCCTTGCTTCGCCGGCAAGTTGTTGAGTTAAGGTTAAACAAATTGCAATGAAGCAAATATATCAAATTTAACCAGGAAAATGCAGTTAGCTTACCTGTGTGTCTCTTCCTTCCGAGGTCATTCTCTTTTTTTTTCTGTCCTCGTTTGACAGCTTCAACTGCATATAAATAACTACAAGCTTGCAAGCAATTTAATGCTTCTATCATTTCTCTCTCTCTCTCTCTCTCTCCCTCCCCTGACTGTGGTGTGAGCAGCGAGAAGGAGACTCGCTCGGAGCTGTGACACCAACTGCTTGTTGTACACTTTTTAAGGGATTTTTTTTTTTATAGGCGGGTAAATTCCTGTTATTTTTGGCTCCCCTTTCCATTTTTGGACATGTTAAAAATTGCACAGGCTCACTTGGCCGATGCGTAGGGTTGGAATCATCAAATATGCATTGAGAGAGGATTCCCCCCCCCCCCCTCCCACCCTCCCTCCTTGCGAAATCCTTGTCAGAATTTTAAGAATGCAATCCGTCCATTGAGAAAAGATTACCAATGTCTTTTCCACTCTGATCCCCCCCCCCCCCCCCCCCCGCCCTCCTCCCCCTCTCTCCCTCTTGTTAATTGCATTCTTCGAGAGAGAGTTGATCAATCTCGATTCTCTCTCAACTTTCAAGATGTTGGAGTGGCATTGCAGCTAAACACGAGTGCTGAATATACAGGGTGCTGAAATGTCTTTTTTTTAAATACAGTAGTGTTTCAGCACCGCGGACAGCGCCAACCCGCACAATCAGATTGGTTTTGGGGGGAGTGCAATAGTTTTTGAGGATTTGCAGTTTGGGTGGGGATGGTGGTGGCGGGGGGGGGGGGGGGGGGGTGCAGAAAAAACACCTTGCTTCTGGAAAAAAAAAACGTTTTCAAAAAAGGGGGTGTGCAATAGCTTTTTGTATTAAACTGCGCCTCCCAGCAGGGCCCTGACAAGAGGTATGGTCAGCTGGCACAGGAGGAAGAGAAGGTCCTGACATTCCTAATTTTTTTTTTTTAAAGCATTTGAATTAACGGTGGGATGAAAAATGAGGCGGAATCTATCAACCCTAGAACGGCTAATGATTTTTTTTTAAAAAGGGGCATCAGGACTTGTGTGGTTCTTCACAACACAGTGGAAGGAAAAACAACATTAACCAACAGCAGGATTGGGCTGGCTTTCTCCAACTCCTAAATCTGCACACACACATACACAACTGGTTTTAAACTGCTTCCCTTTGCACACACACACACAACTGGTTTTAAACTGCTTCCCTTTGCACACACACACACAACTGGTTTTAAACTGCTTCCCTTTGCACACACATACACAATTGGTTTGAAACTGCTTCCCTTTGCACACACACACACACAACTGGTTTGAAACTGCTTCCCTTTGCACACACATACACAACTGGTTTGAAACTGCTTCCCTTTGCACACACATACACAATTGGTTTGAAACTGCTTCCCTTTGCACACACACACACACAACTGGTTTGAAACTGCTTCCCTTTGCACACACACACACACACAACTGGTTTGAAACTGCTTCCCTTTGCACACACACAAAACTGGTTTGAAACTGCTTCCCTTTGCACACACACACACAACTGGTTTGAAACTGATTCCCTTTGCACACACACACACAACTGGTTTGAAACTGATTCCCTTTGCACACACACACAACTGGTTTGAAACTGCTTCCCTTTGCACACACACACACAACTGGTTTGAAACTGATTCCCTTTGCACACACACAAAACTGGTTTGAAACTGCTTCCCTTTGCACACACACACACACACACACAACTGGTTTGAAACTGTTTCCCTTTGCACACACACACACACACACAACTGGTTTGAAACTGCTTCCCTTTGCACACTCACACACACACAACTGGTTTGAAACTGCTTCCCTTTGCACACACACACACACAACTGGTTTTAAACTGCTTCCCTTTGCACACACACACACAACTGGTTTGAAACTGCTTCCCTTTGCACACACACACAACTGGTTTGAAACTGCTTCCCTTTGCACACACACACAACTGCTTTGAAACTGCTTCCCTTTGCACACACACACACACACAACTGGTTTGAAACTGCTTCCCTTTGCACACACACACACAACTGGTTTTAAACTGATTCCCTTTGCACACACACAAAACTGGTTTGAAACTGCTTCCCTTTGCACACACACACACACACACACAACTGGTTTGAAACTGTTTCCCTTTGCACACACACACACACACACACACAACTGGTTTTAAACTGCTTCCCTTTGCACACACACACACAACTGGTTTTAAACTGCTTCCCTTTGCACACACACACACAACTGGTTTTAAACTGCTTCCCTTTGCACACACACACACACAACTGGTTTGAAACTGCTTCCCTTTGCACACACACACACAACTGGTTTGAAACTGCTTCCCTTTGCACACACACACACACACACACAACTGGTTTGAAACTGCTTCCCTTTGCACACACATACACAACTGGTTTGAAACTGCTTCCCTTTGCACACACATACACAACTGGTTTGAAACTGCTTCCCTTTGCACACACACACACAACTGGTTTGAAACTGCTTCCCTTTGCACACACACAAATCTGGTTTGAAACTGCTTCCCTTTGCACACACACAAATCTGGTTTGAAACTGCTTCCCTTTGCACACACACACACAACTGGTTTGAAACTGCTTCCCTTTGCACACACACACAACTGGTTTGAAACTGCTTCCCTTTGCACACACACAAATCTGGTTTGAAACTGCTTCCCTTTGCACACTCACAAAACTGGTTTGAAACTGCTTCCCTTTGCACACACACACACAACTGGTTTGAAACTGCTTCCCTTTGCACACACACACACAACTGGTTTGAAACTGCTTCCCTTTGCACACACACACAACTGCTTTGAAACTGCTTCCCTTGGCACACACACACACACACACACCTGGTTTGAAACTGCTTCCCTTGGCACACACACACACACACACTCACTGTTGGGAGCTTACAGTTTACTAGACGTTTTTATAATTCGTTGGGAATTGACTCCCCAACTCTAGTCAGGCTCAAGCCTTATGCCAGTGACGTAACTCTGACCCCCGTAGGGACTTTTGTCCCCCCTCCTCCCCCCACCCCCCCACCACCACCACCACCTACCTCCCCCTTCTTATCCTCCCTCCCTGAAAAACACTAAACCTTCAATGGAAAACCCTGCGATGGAGCCAGAGAGTTCCAGCTTGGCCGAATAGAGTCGAATACATTATCACCGCTATTTATAAAGCTATGGTTGGGCAAGGTTAAAATTGTGATCACTGAGAGGGAGAGGGGGTGGATGAAAGACGAATTGATGGATAAACATGAGATGGGGGGGGGTGAAAGAAACGTGAGAAGTCAGAGAGGCCGAGGAAAAGATAAGGGAGGGGGAGAGAAAGAAAAGGATCAGGAATATATTGTGATAAAAATGGATAGCTTTCATAAGCCATCGATTGCCAAAATGAGGATTAATTCATTCTATTTGTCAGTGAAGACGGCTGTCTCTATCAGTGACGCAAATAGCAGAAACCCTGACTACCGCTTCTTAATTCAACGCCCACACATGGAGCCTGACCGCCCACGCACTGACCGAGAGAGAGAGAGTGAGGAGAGGGGGGGGGGGGGACAGACACAAAAAAGCAAGATTCTCAACAACATAAAAGAGGGAGATACAGAGAGAGAGAGAGAGAGAGAAAGGGGGGCAAGGGGGAAATCAAACAAGACTGACACAAAGGTCCCATTTAAATCCTGCATAATCCACATTACATTAGCGTTACACATGAGAGATAGAGAGAGGGAGAAGAGAGAGAGAGTGAGAACATTAAATTAGCAAGAGAAATGAAGGCATTCAGAGAATGGAGAGCGGGGGAGCCACCCACGCCCACACAGCACAATGCCAGTCAAGAACAAGGCATAGAATAACTCAGAATATTGCTCTCTCTCTCTTTTTTTCAGAGTAAATCCTACATTGAAAAAAGCTTTCGCCGCCCTCTTCCTAAAACCTTGCCCGTCGAGTGTGTATTTGTGTGTGCCAGCAATAGGGGTTCCCGAAATGCAGAGAAATGTCACATTAGGCCAGTGATCCCATAAGGATCAGGGGTCCAGAATCAAAAGAGGAATTAATTCCTATCTTGTTTTATCGCTTGGTCAAAGTAAAGTCTTATGAGATGAGGGGGTGATAAATTTAAAATGCCCCAATGGTCTCCTTGCTATGACACAGGTTGGCACATGTTACCCCAATGCCACTAAATCTGAGCTGTTGCCATCTTCGGCAGCCAATTCCGGGGGTTTTGTTTTGGACAGGGTGAGTTTGGCACTCTCAGGTGTGTATGTATGGTGGTGATCTTCATTCGCGACCACTGGTATCCTGACAACCAAGGTCCTCAGGTTTTCTGTCCTCTATATTTTTGGGGCGTATGGTGTTGCTCAATAGTGTGGTAATGGAAGACATGCATCATTGAACTCAAAGATGTAACCTAATCGTATCTGGGAGTACATTCTGGATGATATACCCTGCGGTCTGGTGGTGCAGTGGGTTAGTGTCCCGGCCTGTGAGACAGTAGCTCCAGATTCGAGTCCCACCCCAGGACTGGATGGCCAAGGAAGGTGCATTTGTAACACATTCAAACAGGTTGAGGGTCAACATGCAAAATCCTTCTGAACACGCCAATTGCTGACGGTCAGAGTGGGACAGACTCTTGGTCAGCCACGCCTGATGTGGAGTGAGGCCCTTCAAGCTAAAGCCTCTAGTACGGTAGCACAGTGGTTAGCACTGTTGCTTCACAGTGTCAGGGTCCCAGGTTCGATTCCCAGCTTGGGTCACGGCCTGTGCGGAGTCTGCGCATTCCCCCCGTGCCTGCGTGGATTTCCTCCGGGCGCTCCCATTTCCTCCAAGTCCCGAAAGGTGTGCTGTTCGGCAATTTGGACATTCTGAATTCTCCCTCCGTGTACCCGAACAGGCGCCAGAATGTGGCGACCTGGGGGATTTTTCACGGTAACTTCATTGCAGTTTTAATGCAAGTGACAATACTTGTGACAATAATAAAAATTATTAGTAGTAGTAGTATCAGACTAGTGACCTGTTCCAGGAATTACTAGCCATAGAAACAGACAAAAGGCAGCCTTATTACTGCATGAGGCACCAGAAGAGAATTCGAAAAGAATGTGAGATGAAGAGGTTTGGAAGAAGAGTCACATTGAACTTGAAACTTTACCTCTGTTTCTCTCTCCACAGATGCTACCAGACCTGCTGAGCTTTCCCCAGCATTTTGTTTTATTCTTGGAGAATAAATTCCTCCGATTGTCAGATGTTGTGGTTACAAGTACAAGATCCCTTTTAGCTGCTGGGATGGTCACAGTCAGAACCTCTTCATCTCACATTCTTTTCTAATTCTCTTCTGGTGCCTCGTGCAGAAAGAAGGCTGCCTTTTCTCTGTTTCTATGGCTAGTAATTCCTGGAACAGGTCACTAGTCTATGAATGCTAAAGAATGAGCAAGAACCTTAACGACCAAGCTCTATTTGCTGCACATCAACCTACACGTTCCTCTCCAGAAATACAACAAATTATCTCTTGAACACACCCGTACTGTTCATACTTCCCTGATGGATCAATTCATGGCTCCATTATCCTTTGAGTGAAATAGTTTGTCTGATATCCCTTCACATTCTTATCTCCCCAAGTGTCTGAGAGGTTGGAGCTGTAAGTGACAGGCCAACATTCTCACCCTGTGGGAATGGTGCCGTAATGGGTATGGTACAAGACTTGTAATCAAAAGGCCTGGCCTAGTAAACCAAAGGCATGTATTCAAACCCTGCCATGGTGTCTGGGGCTTAAAGTTCAGGCTTTTGTCTATTTCCGGAATGTGAGCATTACCGGCTAGGCCGGTATTTATTGCCCTTCCCAAATTGCTCTTGAGGGGGCGGTGGTGAGCTGCCTTCCTGAACCGCTGCACTCCACCCAGAGTGCTGTTCGGAAGTAAGTTCCAGGATTTTGACTCAGTGACACTGAAGGAACAGTGTTACAATACAGGATGGTGTGTGACCTAGAAGGGAACATGCAGGTTGTGGTGTTCCCACGCTGCCTTTCTCCTTCTAGTTGGTCGAGGCCGTGGGTTTGGAAGGTGCCGTTGAAGGCTCCTTGGTGAAGTGATGATCTTGGATGTAGTATACACAGCTGCCACTGTATGTTGCTAGTGGAGGGAGTGAATGCTTGTGGAAGGGGTAGCAGTCAAATTTTGTCCTGGATGATGTTGAGCTTCTTGAATGTTGTTGGCGCTGCACTCATCCAGGCAAATGGAGTGTACATCAACACACTCCTGACTTAGGCCTTGTAGATGGTGGACAGGCTTTGGGACGTCAGGACTTGAGTTACTCTCCGCAAAATTCCCGGCTTCTGACCTATTCTTGTAGCCACAGTATTTATATAGCTGATCCAGTTCAGTTTCTGCTCAATGGTAACGCCAATATGTTGATAGTAGGGTTTCAGCAAAGGCAATGCCATTGAATGTCAAGGGGGATGGTTAGACTCACTTTTGTAGGAGATGGTCATTGCCTGGCATTTGTGTGGCACAAATGTTATTTGCCACTTGTCAGCCCAAGCCTGGGTATTGTTAGGTATCGGTGCATTTGCACATGGACTGCTTCATTATCTGAGGAGTCATGGATGGTGCTAAACATTGTGCAATCATCAGAGAACATCCCTAGTTTTGATCTAATAATGGAAGGAAGGCCATTGATGGAGCAGCTGAAGATGGTTGAGCCTAGGACATTATCCGGAGGAACTCTTGATGTCCCTGGACTGGGATGGGTGACCTCCAGCAACTACAACCATCTTCCTTTGTACCAGGTATGACTCCAACCAGATGGGGGCCGGTTTAGCTCAATTGGCTGGACAGCTGGTTTGTGATGGAAAACCAGGCCAGCAGCACGGGTTCAATTCTGTGAGGTTATTCCTGAAGGCCCCACCTTCTCATCCTCGTCCCTCGCCTGAGGTGTGGTGATCCTCGGGTTAAATCACCACGTCAGCTCTCGCCCCTCAAAGGGGAAAGCAGCCTGTGGTCATCTGGGAGAATGGCGACTTCACTTTGCTTAAATAAATCTGGAATAAAAAACTAGTTTCATTCATGGTGACCGTGAAACTTCCGGATTGTTCGAAGAACCCATCGCGCTCACTGACGTCCTTTCGGAAAGGAAACATTCAAGCCTTGCACAGTCTGGCCAATTCGTGAATCCAGACCCACAGTAATGTGGCAAACTCCTGGCTGCCTTCTGGAATGGCCTGAAGAGCGACTTAAGGACTAGCAGTAAATGCTGTCCTTGCCAGCAACGTCCAAACTGGGTAGAAGAAAGTACGCACAGTTGATCCATGAGGTATATTATATAAATATGGGACATCTCCAAGGAGAAGGGCTAGTCATAAACACCATGGAAACAAGTCCACAACTTATTTTGATATGTAGTGAAAGCCAATTGAACAATTCAGCTCATTTGCCTACTCCTGCCTCGCTGGCCACTGTGTTTTCGGGATGATTCACCATTAAGTGTCAGGTTTGCTCTATGGGTTAACATCTGTAATGGTGAAGAAATGAATCCCAGTTACATCTAGCTCCAAATCTCTTCACCTAATAATCTAGTCTCCTCCTTCTCAACTTGTGGTTTTGCACAAAGGTGTTCCCTGACCTTAACCACATTGCAATGTAATGTCAAAAATCTCACACATATCCAGATGGATTCTTAAATTATCGCTGCCTTTCAGCTTTGGTTACAAATGGTTCACATGGAAAATTTCCTAGCCAGGGCTAGGGCTGCTTCGGGCAGCACGGTAACACAGTGGCTAGCACTGTGGCTTCACAGCGCCAGGGTCCCAGTTTCGATTCCCCGCTGGGTCACTGTCTGTGCAGCGTCTGAACGCTCTCCCCGTGTCTGCGTGGGTTTCCTCCGGGTGCTCCGTTTTCCTCCCACAGTCCAAAGACGTGCAGGTTGGGTGGATTGGCCCATGCTAAATTTCCCTTAGTGTCCAAAAAGGTTAGGAGGGGTTATTGGGTTATGGGGATAAGGTGGAAGTGAGGGCTTAAGTGGGTCGGTGCAGACTCGATGGGCTGAATGTCCTCCTTCTTCACTGCATGATCTATGTTCTATGCTTCAGCCAATGCGTGACGCCAATGCAGAGAGGTAGAACATAGAACATTACAACGCAGTACAGGCCCTTCGGCCCTCGATGTTGCGCCGACCTGTGAAACCACTCTAAAGCCCATCTACACTATTCCCTTATCGTCCATATGTCTATCCAATGACCATTTGAATGCCCTTAGTGTTGGCGAGTCCACTACTGTTGCAGGCAGGACATTCCATGCCCTTACTACTCTCTGAGTAAAGAACCTACCTCTGACATCTGTCCTATATCTATCTCCCCTCAATTTAAAGCTATGTCCCCTCATGCTAGACATCACCATCTGAGGAAAAAGCCTCTCACTGTCCACCCTATCCAATCCTCTGATCATCTTGTATGCCTTAATTAAGTCACCGCTTAACCAACTTCTCTCTAACGAAAACAGTCTCAAGTCCCTCAGCCTTTCCTCATAACATCGTCCCTCCATACCAGGCAACATTCTGGTAAATCTCCTCTGCACCCTCTCCAATGTTTCCACATCTTTCCTATAATGCGGCGACCAGAATTGCATGCAATACTCCAAATGCGGCCGCACCAGAGTTTTGTACAGCTGCAACATGACCTCATGGCTCCGAAACTCAATCCCTCTACCAATAAAAGCTAATACACCGTATGCCTTCTAAACAACCCTCTCAACCTGGGTGGCAACTTTCAGGGATCTATGTACATGGACACCGAGATCTCTCTGCTCATCCACACTGCCAATAATCTTACCATTAGCCCAGTACTCTGTCTTCCTGTTATTCCTTCCAAAATGAATCACCTCACACTTTTCTGCATTAAACTCCATTTGCCACCTCTCAGCCCAGCGCTGCAGCTTATCTATGTCCCTCTGTAACTTGTAACATCCTCCCGCACTATCCACAACTCCACCGACTTTAGTGTCATCTGCAAATTTACTCACCCATCCTTCTACGCCCTCCTCCAGGTCATTTATAAAAATGACAAACAGCAGTGGCCCCAAAACAGATCCGTGTGGTACACCACTAGTAACTGGACTCCAGTCTGAACATTTCCCATCAACCACCACCCTTTGTCTTCTTCCAGCTAGCCAATTTCTGATCCAAACTGCTAAATCACCCTGAATCCCATGCCTCCATATTTACTGCACTAGCCTACCGCTGTGAACCTTATCAAACGCTTTACTGAAATCCATATACACCACATCAACTGCTTTACTCTCATCCATCTGTTTGGTCACCTTCTCAAAGAACTCAATAAGGTTTGTGAGGAACAACCTACCCTTCACAAACCATGTTGACTATCTCTAATCAAATTATTCCTTTCCAGATGATTATACATCCTATCTCTTATAAACCTTTCCAAGATTTTGCCCACAACAGATGTAAGGCTCACTGGTCTATAGTTACCGGGGTTGTCTCTACTCCCCTTCTTCAACAAGGGGACAACATTTGCTATCCTCCAGTCTTCTGGCACTATTCCTGTAGACAAAGATGATTTAAAGATCAAAGCCAAAGGCTCAGCAATCTCCCCCCTAGCTTCCCAGAGAATCCTAGGATAAATCCCATCTGGCCCAGGGGACTTATCTATTTTCACACTTTCCAGAATTGCTAACACCTCCTCCTCATGAACCTCAATCCCTTTTAGTCTAGTAGCCTGAATCTCAGTATTCTCCTCGACAACATTGTCTTTTTCCTGTGTGAATACTGACGAAAAATATTCATTTAGCACCTCTCCTATCTCCTTGGACTCCACACACAACTTCCCACTACTGTCCTTGACTGGCCCTACTCTTACCCTAGTCATTCTTTTATTCCTGACATATCTATAGAAAGCTTTAGGGTTATTCTTGATCCTACCTGCCAAAGACTTCTCATGTCCCCTCCTGGCTCTTCTTAGCTCTCTCTTTAGGTCCTTCCTAGCTAACTTGTAACTCTCGAGCACCCTAACTGAACCTTCATGTCTCATCTTTACATAAGCCTCCTTCTTCCTCTTGACAAGCGTTTCGACTGCTTTAGTAAACCACGGTTTCCTTGCTCGACCACTTCCTCCCTGCCTGACAGGTACATACTTATCAAGGACACGCAGTAGCTGTCCCTTGAACAAACTCCACATTCCCATTGTGCCCATTGTGCAGTTTTCCTCTCCATCCGATGCATCCTAAGTCTTGCCTCATCGCATCATAATTGCCTTTCCCCCAGATATAACTCTTGCCCTGCGGTACATACCTATCCCTTTCCATCACTAAAGTAAACGTAATCGAATTTTGGTCACTATCACCAAAGTGCTCACCTACCTCCAAATCTAACACCTGTCCTGGTTCATTACCCAGTACCAAATCCAATACGGCCTCGCCTCTCATTGGCCTATCTACATACTGTGTCAGGAAACCCTCCTGCACACATTGGACAAAAACGGACCCATCTAAAGTACTCCAACTATAGCGTTTCCAGTCAATATTTGGAAAGTTAAAGTCCCCCATAACAACTACCCTGTTGCTTTTGCTCCTATCCAGAATCATCTTTGCAATCCTTTCCTCTACATCTCTGGAACTTTTCGGAGGCCTATAGAAAACCCCTAACAGGGTGACCTCTCCTTTCCTGTTTCTAACCTCAGCCCATACTACCTCAGTAGACGAGTCCTCAGCAAACGTCCTTTCTGCCACCGTAATACTGTCCTTGACTAACAATGCCACCCCTCCCCCTCTTTTACCACCTTCCCTGAGCTTACTGAAATATCTAAACCCCGGCACCTGCAACAACCATTCCGGACCCTGCTCTATCCATGTCTCCGAAATGGCCACAACATCGAAATCCCAGGTGCCAACCCATGCCGCAAGTTCACCCACCTTATTCCGGATGCTCCTGGCATTGAAGAAGACACACTTTAAACCACCTTCCTGCCTGCCAGTACACTCCTGCAACTTTAAAACCTTACTCCTGACCTCACTACTCTCAACCTCCTGTATACTGGAGCTACAATTCAGCTTCCCAAGCCCCTGCTAAACCAGTTTAAACCCTCCCGAAGAGCATTAGCAAATTTCCCCCCCCCAGGATATTGGTACCCCTCTGGTCCAGGTGTAGACCATCCCGTTGATAGAGGTCCCACCAACCCCAGAATGAGCCCCAATTATCCAGAAATCTGAAACCCTCCCTCCTGCACCATCCCTGTAGCCACGTGTTCAACTCCTCTTTCTCCCTATTCCTCGTCTCGCTAGCACGTGGCACGGGTAACAACCCAGAGATAATAACTCTGTTTGTCCTAGATCTAGGTTTCCACCCTAGCTCCCTGAATTCGTGCCTTACATCCCTATCCATTTTCCTACCTATGTCATTGGTACCTATGTGGACTACGACTTGGGGCTGCTCCCCCTCCCCCTTAAGGATCCCGAAAACACGGTACTGACTGTGTTGCTTGGGGATCATAGGCCTCCAATGCTTGTCTATGAAAGCTCATGTACCGCAGGCTGATAGATCAACACCCATGTGGGTGCCATTCTCCCCACCAGGAGCACCAGGAGTGGAATTAACCCTGATATCTAAAGCATTGTAGCTGTGTCCTTATTACTGTGCCTCATGAGTCCCAAGCACTTGGCCCATTTGTACCACGTGTACCAGTGTTTTTCAAACATTTTCTTCCCAGGAGCCACTTTTGCCAACTGGCCAACCTTCGGGAACCACGCCGGCCGATTTTTGACCCACTCCGGCAGACCTTTCCGACACACGCCACGTTCACTTACCTTTTAATGCAAAAGGGGAGCCTGTTTGGTCCTCACGATCTCACTCCAATCAGGTTCACAGGAGGAGAGGGCAATGCTCAGGCGCAGAGGTCAGCCTGTTCCTTTGTGCCGTCGTCATCTTTGTGAAAACGGAAAATCCAACCTCGCACAGGTAGGTCATCGTGAGGGCAACAGCAGCAAAATGCTTGTTTTACTCAGCACTGTATACTCCTTGGAGATGTTACTCCAGAATGTGAACAGTCTCATGGGTTTTTGGCATGTTTTTAATGTGCTATCACAGGTCAGGTACAGCACTGTAGTCTTTTCATTTGGAGTCAGCTGTAAGTTCACAGCCTGGGGTCTCAACCTCAAAATGTATTTTTCACCCACCACTTCTCTTTCAAATTCTGAAACTTTTTCTCTCATTCGCCAGTACTTTCCTGCATCTAATACACGTGGGATTTGTATCCTTATTTACATTGGCAACAATTGACAAAACCATACCTAAAGAAATCATCTTTATACTGCTTTGTTCCTGAGTTACGTTTCTTCTTTGTAGGCTGTTCATTAGAGGCCTCGGAGCTCTGTACACAGTTAACACTAGCACTGCTCTGATCTGCCATGGACTCTCCTGCGCATCTATCTCCAGCAGATTCAGATGTGAGATCCTGGCCGGTAGGCAGGCTGCTGATTTGTGTCTCTAACAGTCTCTTCCTTATAAGAAAATGATCCATCTTCATGGTCCTCTTGCCACTAAAAAATAGAAGTGGCTCTCCTCCATGCTTTTGAGCCAGAAACACGTACATACAGCGCGCTTGACGTCAAGTGCACGTGCAGGGTACGCTAACCTGATCACTGCTGCCGCTTTTGGTCTGCACACAGATTAATTTCATTCTCAATTTAAATGCCGGTCGCGTCCGTTGGGCGCTTCCCGAGCGTTCGGGACCACCATGGGACAGCGCGACCAAGTGCTCTGTGACCCTCTCGACACCCATCCACCACCCACCCGCGGGGTCGTGACCCGCACTTTAAAAAACCCTGACTTGTACCATTTGACTCAGGGCCTGGTCGGGGGAATTGGCCTAAAGTTCACTTTACCTTCAGAATCTGAGTTAAATTAAATGTTTCCCGATGAGATGAAGATCTCCCCCCCCCCCCCCCCTCTGCAGGAGACTCAGCGACCATTCTAAAATATCCAAACTTTCACTTACAGAAGACACGCTCAGTTACACAATCAGTGTGTCGGCTGTTGGGTTCTTAGATGAAGTGAACCTGAATCCACGCCACAGCGGCGTGAGACGAGGGGTGGGACTCTCCAACCACACCCCCCCCCCCCCCCCGGCCGGGTCAGAGAATCCCCGGGGCGCGGCGTGAATCCCGCCCCGCCGCTCCAACGCTGGCTGCCGTATTCTCCGGCGCCGGTTTTTGGGCAGGGGCGGGGTTTATGCCATGCCGGTCGGGGGCCATTGGCAGCGCCCCCCCCCCCCCCCGGCAATTCTCTTTGCCCCGATGGGCCGAGCAGCCGTCAGTTCCTGGCCAGTCCCGCCAGCGTGAAATGGACATGGTCCCACATGGTGGGACCTGGCTGGTAGGCATCTAGTAGAGTCCTCGGTGGGAGGGGGGGGAGGGGCATGGGGGGATCCGGCCCCGGGGGTCCCCCCACGGTGGCCTGGCCCGCGATCGGGGCCCACCGATCAGCGTGCGGGCCTGTGCCATGGGAGCACTCCTTCCTTCCGCGCTGGCCTCTGTAGGGCTCCGCCATGTTTGGCGTGGAGAAGAACCCCCTGCGCATGCGCAGGAACACGCCGACCGGTCTGCGCATGCTCAGAATCACGCCGGTGGTTCTGCACATGCGCCAACTCGCGCCGGCCCTTCTGCGCCAGTTGGCGTGGTGCCAACTCCTCCAGCACCGGCCTATCCCCCAAAGTGCAGAGGATTCCGCAACTTCCGGTTGGCCCGGCACCGGAGTGGTTTGCATCGTTCTTGGCGTCTGCGTCGGGCCATCCCACCAGTTGCGGGAGAATCCTGCCCTAGAGCACGACACTGACCATCATTCAACTCTGGTTGGCATGTTGAGAGGTGGTAGATTTAGAACTGAGATGAGGAGGAACTACTCGCAGAGGGTGGTGAATTTGTGGAACTCACTGCCCCATAGAGTGGTGGAATCTGAATCATTAAATAGTTTCAAGAAGGAGGTAGATATATTTCTGATTTTTAAAAACGGGGTAAAGGGATTTGGGGAACAGGTGGGGAGGTGTATTTGAGACCAGGAAGAGATCAACCATGATCTGATTGAATGGTGGAGCAGGCTCGAAGGGCTGAATGGCCCACGTCTGCGCCTAATTCCCATGTTCCTATATTTTGTAGGTTTCAATTAGATCACTTTGAAATTCTAGAGAATACAGGCCCAATCTCTCTTCATACGACAGTCCCACCATCCCCAGAACAAGTCTGATGAACTTTGTTGAGCTCCCTCTATGGCAATAATATCCTTTATGAGGTAAGGGGACCGCAACCACGCACATCGCTCCAATTGTTTTACCGTTAATTCCTGAGTGCTGAAGCCAGCTGTAGATCCCCCCCCCCGCCCCCCCCTCGCACCCCCCCCCCCCCGCCCCCCCCACAAACCAACAGCTCCACTGAACATGGCCAACTCAGCACTTTGCCATTCAAGGGAGCCCCTCTCTCCAAGGGTGAGTCTCTGACATTCACAGACACACTGGTCAATGGCAAGAGCAGCAACGACATGGGATCGTTATCCCTTGTATGTTCCCCCTCAGTTCATTCCTCATCTCAACTTGAGCATCGATTGGTGTCCGCTCATTGCCATTTGGTTAAGAATCTCAGAATTCCCTGCCGAACACCGCAATGGAGCAGCCGTGAGCACAAGGACTGCAGCAGTTCAAGGGGAAAGGGTCACCACTTACCTTCAAAAACAAAACTAGGTGCCCAAGGAACGCATCATCCATACTCTGAGACCTTGCTTCATGAAAGTCACCCAATAACCTCCCTCGCCTGCCCTCGATCCTCCAACACAAAAGAAATGTTGTCGGGAATTTAAAAATCCTACCAACCAAACACCAAGGGCGGGATTCTCCGACTCCGAGACCGAAAACGCGTTCGGCGATCGGCCGTAGAATCGCCCTTGGTAACAAAATCGCGGGTGGCGCTGCTTTTGCGATGCTCCAACCCCTCCAAAACGACGTACTCTGTGAGTATCCCGCATGCTGTCAGGACGGCCTCAGGATGTTACCTGAGGCCCTCCCCCGAAGCTCCGCCCCTGATGGGCCGAGTTCTCGACCGCGTGGCGGCTGCGGACTGAATCCAGCGCCGCCACAGTCGGGTGGGAGCTGTTCCGCTGGCAGGGGGGGCTTTGCCGAGGGCTGGGGACGCTAGTGGGGGGTGGTCCGGGGGTGACGAGCCTGGCCAAAGGGGGCAGTTAACGCGTCCGCCAGGAGGAATTAAAGACGGCGAGTTTCACTTTGAAAATCAGGAAAAAGGCGCCGTGGTCGCTATGGGGGCGAGACGGGATACGGAAAATGTCCAACATCGTTATGCTGTGTTCACAGTTGTGTCTCTGGCCAGAGGGCTTCTGCCAGGGCCGGGGGGAGTGGTGGGGGGTGGACGGGCATGGGCCACCATTGCCGCAGCCGGCAAGGCAGCTGCACACGCTGCTGATTGCCCACTGTGAACCAAGGGCCACAGGTCGTATGGGTGTCCCCCCAGGCCATCGCCCCCCCCTAGGTAACCTCTGGCTCCAGCTGACCCATCAATGGGATGAGCGCACTCCAGCGCAACCAGTGCCATCCTGTTGGCTGGGATGAGTGTGTGTGTGGGGAGTGGAGTGCCAATACGCGGCTGCAGCTTGTCAGCCTCTCGAGTGCCAATCCTGACCCCGGCGAACCTGACACTGTTTTTCATTGGAATCAAAAAGGTAATCGGTGCTAGCCCATTACCTTTTGATAAATTGCTCCGGGACCGGTGCCAATTTTGTTGTCGTGGGAGTCCACCGATTCTGCCCCGGCGTCAACAATCTGAAACGGAGAATTCCGCCCTGCGAATTTTGAATTGACCAACATCGACAAGAATGATTTCTTAACTCAGATTCCAAGCGCAACTTAACAGAATCAAATGGCTTTAAACCTTTTTGCTACCTATTGATATCTGCTCTGTAAAAGAGGCTCTGAGGAGGTTGCCATGCTATAGGAAAGATTATTGAGCGTTAAGGAGTTTACGTAGCTTGCCTCTGTGGCAGCAATTCCCTGTCAACAGCAGTTGAACTGAGTTATAAATAGACTTTGTCAGTCCGGAGGAATACTACACTCGGAATGCCATTGCATGAATGAGAACAGAGCTCAGCAGGTCCAGGGGAAACGGTGCCTAAAGAAAATGGGAGCCTCTTTTAATGTGATGCACCACTTCAGAATGAATGAAATATTTCTGAAGTGGAGTCATTTGTTTTTCAATGCAGCAAATGCGGGAGCTTGGGTAATGAAAACTGACCGGGTCATTTGGCTCAGGGCGTGGGTTGAGGGACAGATTTTTTAAATAAATAAATTTAGAGCACCCAATTCTTTTTTTGTTCCAATTAAGGGGCAATTTAGCGTGACCAATCCGCCTACCCTGCACATCTTTTTGGCTTCTGGGGGTGAGACCCACGCAGACACAGGGAGAATGTGCAAACTCCACACAGACAGTGACCCGGGGCCGGGGTCGAACCCGGGTCCTCGGCGCTGTGAGGCAGCAGTGCTAACCACTGCACCATCGTGCCGCCCTAATTGAGGGACAGAGTGACAGAGATTTGTTTTTATTGTTGATTCATGAATATGGGCATTGCTCACATGTGGCAACACTTATTGAGCATCCCTAATTGCCCTTGAACTGAGTTTGCCAGTTATGATGAGGAAACCCTCCTCAACCACCCGTAACATATAAGTTGCACTCAACATGGGTGTGTGTTTGTGTGTGTGTGCGTGTACATGTGGGCACATGTGTCGTGTGTGTGTATGTGTGTGCACGTGTGTACATATGTTTACATGTATGTGTGCATTTGTGTGCATGTGCACATGTATGCATATGTATGTTTGTGTGTGTGTGTGCATGTGTATGTGTGTGTGCATGTGTGTGATTGTGTGGTTGTATGCAAGTGCATGTGTGTGCGCGCGCTTGTGTGTGAGTGTGTGTGTACGAGGGTATGAGTGTGTGGGTGCAATTATTCCACCCAACTCATACCTGTGTTCAACCTGCTTACCAGCACATGACTGCAGGCTGGAGTGGGGCTGAATTAAAGTTGTTAAGTGCATTAAGATGTTTTAATAGATATATTGTCACAACATATTTTTCTTCTTCTGTCAGGTCTTGCAGTAATACCCCAATTTCCATCCTGGAGGGTGGTGGTGACCTGAGTGCTCACCTCTGATATCCTCCGCTATCCCCCTCGGACTTGGGAGGCCTCAGGGTCATGTGTTAATCGGCTGCTGTAAATCGTGCCTGTAGAACCTAGAGGAACCCGGCCTACTTAGGGTTGGCACTGGTGTTGCGTCACCCTGTTCGCCCAAAGTGCCTGGGTTGCCTCGGTCTCAGGAAGGGGGGATGCAGATTGGCTAGTCACCCCCAGGGTCTCCTGGGTGGAAGGCCCTGGGATGTGCTCCAGCGAATCCTCCACCCTCCGGCAGCGCCTGGGCCTCTGGGTTACTCCATGGGAGGGAGGGGCAGCTGGCGTGAGCTCCAGAAGCCTCAGCATCATCTGGTGCTGCCAGTCCTGGAGGACAGCCACTGTTTGCATTATACAGTTGAACCTGTCATCCAAGGCCTGTCCTCAGTCCTTAGGGACTGAACTATGCTTTGGAGTTCTCCTGTCATGGATCTGACCTCTTGGCCCAGGCTTTCCGCTGCGGACACCACCCTTGCAGTGTTGGCCGGGGTGCCACACATCGTCGGCAACATCTCCTGCGACAGAAGATTTTGGGACTCCTCCACCTGGCCTTGCAGTCGCAGGAGGGTCGTCGACACCACCATCACCCCCCCCCCCCCAACCTCCCTCCTGGTATTCCCGGCTCTGAATTTGCTTGTCGAGCAGCAGAGGGACGAAAATGTCCAGAGGCATAGCACCTGACCTGGGCGCAGCTGAGGCCAGAGATCCAGCAGACCTCTGACTGTCCGATTCCTGGCATGGTCTTGCCTTCACCTGCTGTGTATCAGAAGGTGTGTGGTTCTCACCAGGTACTAACCCAGAAATCTGCCTGCTGAGATGGGTCACTGAGCCGTGTATCTCGGCACTGGTGGATGGTGCAGGCGATAGTCGCGATGCTTCCACAGTGTCCGCCTCCGAGACCTCCCATGGGGTCACATAGAGGGCGGGTGGTTCGACAGGGCTGGTGGATGGGCCATGCTGTTCAGGTGATGTGACTGCAAGGTAAAGAAGATGGTGTTAGTACATGGCCTGGTCAAGAGTACAGTCAGAATGAACCCCCACCCTCAGGCTGCAGGGGCTGTTTAGCACAGGGCTAAATCGCTGGCTTTGAAAGCAGACCAAGGCAGGCCAGCAGCATGGTTCAATTCCTGTAACAGCCTCCCCGAACGGGCGCAGGAATGTGGCGAATAGGGACTTTTCACAGTAACTTCATTTGAAGCCGACTTGTGACAATAATCGATTTTCATTTCATTTTTCATTTCAGAGTGCATTCTTTGTCTGGAAGGGTGAAGCCACCAGTTATGGAGGCCAGGCTATCGGGGAATAAAGTCAGGTTGGCTGGCTGTTCAAGTTTGTCAGCTCGTTTAATCCACAGCCCATGAGAGCTCGGGGAATGTGGGTACCCTCTGAGGATGGAGGTGACTGCAATTTGCTGTCTCAGCATGAATCAAGTGTGCCTTGTCTGCCACAGGGGAGAGCCAGTTGCCTAATCACCTCCCTGGCCCTTCTTTGATGAGTCAATTGTGCCAAGTGAGTCAGTATTTTAATGCATGAGTGTGCCACTGATTGGCGTCCAATAGTGAACCCTTTGAATCTGCTCCTGGGCCTGATCGACTTGCCATCGAGAGGTCTGGGAAGCGGATGATCTAGGGGTTGTCCAACCCCACTGTCTGTGCCTCTATCATGGCTACATCGCGGCCGGGTTTCTCTGGAGAGGGAGCATGAGGTGTCCACTCGCACCCTCCAGACCTTCTGTGCCTGTTGGGTGTTGCAAAGGCAGGAGTGCTTCATTGACCCCACTAATCACATTTGATTTCATGTTTCAAGTTTCATTTGTGATTTGCTTCGTGTTTAAGACAGTTTTCATTTTAGGGACTGTCCCTTTAATTTGTCCCTCGGTTAACTTGATTTAGTTTATTTGGCGTTTTTTATTGATCAAAATAGTTGGGAGGTGAGCCCTCAAACATTGAACTCCAACGCTCACCTCTCCATAACTAAGAGGTGTCACAGATGTTGGCCCTAATGCAAGGTGGGAGGATTACAGCACCCATCGGTCACCCCATTCAGGACATGATTTCTGTATCGAACCTTAGTTACTGTATAGAAACATAGTTAGGCCACACTTGGAGTACATTCTGATCGGCACACTACCAGAAGGATGTGGAGGCTTTGGAGAAGGTGATGAAGAGGTTTACCAGGATGTTGCCTGGTATGGAGGGCATTAGCTATGAGGAGAGGTTGAATAAACTTGGCTTGTTCTCACTGGAACGACAGAAGTCGAGGGGCGACCTGATAGAGGTCTACAAAATCATGAGGGGCATACACAGGGTGGATAGTCAGAGACTTATTACCAGGGTAGAGGGGTCAATTACTAGGGGGCATAGGTTTAAGGTGCGAGGGGCAAGGTTTAGAGGAGATGTACGAGGCAAGTTTTTTACACAGAGGGTAGTGGGTGCCTGGAACTCGCTACCGGAGGAGGTGGTGGAAGCAGGGGCGATAGTGACATTTAAGGGGCATCTTGACAAATACATGGATAGGATGGGAATAGAGGGATACGGACCCAGGAAGTGTAGAAGATTGTAGTTTAGTCGGGCAGCATGGTCGGCACGGGCTTGGAGGGCCGAAGGGCCTGTTCCTGTTGTACTTTTCTTTGTTCTTTGTTTATGATGGGTGACAGCGTCTCTCTCCCCCAGTCAATTGCCCTCAGTCCTCACCCTTGGTGGGTGGGGGTAATGTGGCCAGCTGAGGCTCTTAAGTGTCAAGGCGCTTCTGCCAGGCGGAGTTGAGAGGGGCAACTGTGGGGATATGGCCATTGTGTTAGAGGGGAGGCAGTGAGGCCCACTGGAAACATGCTCACGTAGTGGGAGGTGGATATGCCACATCCTGCGAGAGATGACCTGTGTGGCATCTGCAAGTCTGCCCTCTCTAAGTGTATAAGGGAGGTGATGGATGCGCTATCTGTGAGGGCTCACCTGTACAGGACCAAGGGAGCCAGGACGCCAGGGCCATACACTTTGCCTGCATAGCTGGCCTGACCCAGACACACCCATGTGGCTCCTAGTTCCCCATGGCGGCATGGGGAACCGTTTACAAACCGCAGGCAATTCAACGTCCTCAATGTTCGGATGGTGCGTGACCATGCCATGCACATTACGCAGGTGTGTGGCTGTTTCCCGGGGAGCATCCATGACGGCTACATCTTTGGATGCTCACAGATCCCAGCCATTTTCGAGGGTGGCCAGTGGCTCGTCAGGGCCAAAGAGACTCCAATCAGGAGGACGCTGTTGATACCAGTGCGGAGGTCCCAAAATCCCACTGAGACGCAGTAAAATGAGGCCCATGTATCTACATGTGCGCTGGCCGAGCTGGCTACAGGCTTGCTCAAGATGTGGTTCCGGTGTCTGGACCTGTCACGGGGAGCCCTCCAATACAGCCCCCAGAGGGTGTCCCTCATCATTATGGTCTGTTGTGCTTGTGCACAACCTGGCAATGCAGCGGGGAGAGCAGCTGGACAAGGAGGAGACTGAGGAGCACCACATCTCCCCAGAAGTGGAGAGGATTGATTGAGGAGGATGGTGAGGAACAACCCACGGAGGAGGCAGGGGAAGGCCCAAGGGCGATGGTGAGGGCCTGCATGGGCGCAGGTCTAAGGGCACCCACATTGCCTCTCGGTTTGGGAATGCCCAGGACTTGGGCGTCCAGGCCTCTCCCACCATGGGGTCTGACAACTGCTCACTATTCTGGTGCCTGCGGGAGGTCATCGTGAGAGGGGGGCTACATTCATGGATAGGCGGCTAAAGCGATTGGCCAGACACTGCAGGGGAAGGATGATGATTTGCGGAGAGGACAGAGCGATGCTCCTCTCATGGTCTGCGAAATTCCTGACTCCTTCCTGGCAGAGAGCTGAACGTGACCTGCCACTGAACGGGGTGACCTAGGGATGCAGAGGGGTTGAATGTCACATCTCAGCTGCTACTGCCTCCCCTGAGGTCACGGTGCCCCGGTGAGGTGAGGTGGATAGACCATTTTCAACCGACGGCAACCTCAATACTAAAGAACGGCGGCAGACATTCGAGATCTGAACGTTGCTGTGGGGAGACCAGGGGGGGGGAGGGTTGACCTGGAGGGGGGGCCATGCCAGGAGCGACGTGGCATTCCTGCGTCGTCAATGTGGGTGGTGGGAGAACTATTGTACTGCCATTCTCCCATTGCAGAGGGCGGAATCGCCGAGTTTGCACAGTGGTTTGCGGAGTATGCTGCCAGAACATGAGAGCCTGGAGGCACTTTGCGGGCGATCGGCGTGAACTTTAAGACAAGTTGGTTATTACAATACTGACTTCTCTCTACCCGTGCCAAGGTTCACCCAGACCCACCAGGTGCCTATCTTTTCTCAACCTTTGACACCCTCCCCACCCTCCCGATACGTCTCGATGTATCACCAGCATCCACACTGACTTCTACACCCTGATTGCCTGAGATGACCCGGATCAGAGTCTCCTGGAGGGCCTGGATGGTTAGGGTCCCGGCCTGATTTTGGGCAGCACAGATGTTGCAGACCTCCCCTCCTGAGTGTGCGCGGTTCGAGGTGTGGCACTCACAGGGAGGGGGGTTTCAGATGGACTGGACACCCCCAGGGTCTCCTGTGTGGAAGGCCCCCGGGCCTGTGCTCCTGCCAATCCTCCTCCCTTTGAGTGCTTGGGAGCCCCGGAGCTCTTCCATTGGATAGAGAGGTGGCTGGAGTGAGATCCCTGACACTGACACTCATGGATTCCCCCCAGTGCCTTCACCGTGCAGTTGGAGCCCTGCACGGTGGATCTCATGCCCTCAGCCACGGAGGTCATGACCTGAACCAAGGAGAGGACATCCCCCTGCCATGGAGTGTACCTCCTGCACCAAGGTCTCTACTGTGGACGCCACCCTCGTAGTGTAGGCCTCATTGTGTAAGAGAGACAGCACCTTCTCCTCGGACAGAAGGTGATGGGGCTCCTCCAGTCTGAGGAAGGATGCTGTCATCCCTTCCTGATGCTCACGGTTCTGCCTTTGTAGCTCCGGCAGCTCTGGGAGGGCCGGACCCAGGGGCACGTCACTGGCCTGGGATTCAACAGAGCCCTGGGCTCCGGCATCCCTCCGAGTGCCGGATCCCTGGGACGCCCCTGCCTCCTACCAGTGAGTGACCCAGTACCTGCCAGTCCTCAATCCCACCGAGGTGTGAGTATCTGCGCTGGTGGAAGGTGGCAGGTGTGACGCCTCTTCAGTGCTGATCTCCGAGACCTTTCCCTCAAAGCTGCTTGGCGTCCGTGGTCTCCAGGAGCCGCGATGATGGTCTGGGCTGGTCTGCTGATGGAGCTGCCAAGGAAGGGAGAAGGCATTAGCACAGGACAGGGGAATATTGATAGGAGAAAGTTAACACACGTGAGTCCTGCACCAGGGCTGGATGTGTTGAGGGTTGTCACCTATATATTTGACCCCAACATTGCCCTCTGCACATGTACAGTCCTGCTTCTTGTCTGCAAGATCAAGGGCTCATTCCTCGAATGGGGTCAGGGTCTTGTAGCCATCTGGGATGGCCACTTCCCGATTACAAAATGGACACTTTGCAAAGATTGCAGGGAAAATGGACAATGCTGAGAAAACAAGCAGGTTCATGGTTTGTCAGTATATTGGAGCCGCAGCTCCCAGACAAGACCAAAACTGTAGGCCCATTAGCATACTAATGGCCCATCTCCGGGAACAAAAGAGTAACATTTGAGTAACCGATACTAAGGCAGACACCCCGGCGCAAGTGGAGACCAGAACAAAGCAGGCCAACGGCCACCTAGGACACACCCAGCCATCAGGCCACCCATCCCTTTACTGGATGAAATCGATAGGAACGATCGAGAAACGGCCCAATTGATTGGGGCCAAGTTCGAGGCCCGCCCAAAAGAACGCGAAGCCCCTTTGGTTATAAGAAGGAGCCCCCAAGAGAGAATCGCTCTCTTGGACTCGGCTCTCACCGAGGAGAGACCTGCTCAACAGCTGCACCAGAAGCAAGTAAGTCCAAGGTCAACGCTCGCTACCAGACAGACGACCTTAGCTGTTCCCCTTCACCACTTCGACCCCAGCAGCCTCAGATCCGAACAACGGCCATTGTTCCTCTGACTGAGTGGGCGCCCAAAGCTAAGTATAGGCTTTAGCAGTAGTGATAGTTTAGTCTGTAGCGTTTTCGTGCATGAGTATATTTAACTGTGTGTGTAAATAAATAAGCATTGACATTGAACTAACTAACTGGTGTACCGACTCTTTGATCAGTATTCGGTTTTGAACCTTGTGGCGGTATCAAAATATACCTGGCGACTCTAGTGCAAACATAATTAGGATTAAGGAAGGCAACCATATTGAGCGCCATATTCAGAGCCAACCAAAGAGAGCAACAGTCTTGATCTCCGGCATCACTCTGGTCTGTTGTGCCAGGGTTTTTTGCAATGAGACAGATGGGAGAGTGTAGGTGGGAGTCCTGCCAGGTTAGATGGTGATGTGGTCTGGCATGCATGGGGGGGTGAGTGGGAGCGGGGATGTGACGAGCAGAGGAGATACTGGAGGGTATTATGGGGGGGGGGGGTGAGGGGGTGGCAAGTGTTGGGGCCCCATGAGATTAGTGGGAGTGAGATCACCGTGGAGGTGTGATGGGTGTGCGAAGGAGTGCCGCGGGAGATATGAGGAAGAGGACTTACCTTGGCTGCATGAGGAAGGTAATTCATCTTCTTCCAGGACTGCAGCCCAGTCCTCTTATGGAGCGAGCTGCCACGCACTATCGCGGCTCCCAGGGGGGTTTGGTCACCTTGCTGGCAGTACGTCTGCCAGATTGAGGATAGAGAGTTTCCTGCCTCTGCTGGATCCCATCCAGAAGCTTGCAGGGGGCTCCCTCGGTGAAGCATGGTGTCGTCTTTCGGGCAGCTACACCCCCAACTGGACTTGGAACAAATGCTGAGGAGGCATTTAAATGGACCTTTGATGGAAAGGAGGTTCCCTGGGGTTTAGACAATTCAGGGTGGTGTTTAACCTTAGTAAGATGGTCATAAGACAGATAGTGAGGTTGAGACTGGATTGGATTGGATTGGATTTGTTTATTGTCATGTGTACCGAGGTACAGTGAAAAGTATTTTTCTGCGAGCAGCTCAACAGATCATTAAGTACATGGGAAGAAAAGGGAAGAAAAGAAAATACATAATAGGGCAACACAACATATACAATGTAACTACATAAGCACTGGTATCGGATGAAGCATACAGGGTGTAGTGTTAATGAGGTCAGTCCATAAGAGGGTCATTTAGGATGATGCAATTAATGGGAGGAGCCAGGTCTGTAGCAAGCAGTTTAGCTTTCAGTCTGCCAAAGACAGAAGGACTTGCAGTTTGTACCTGGAAAGTGTCTCTCTTCTTTTCTGAAATCAACTTTCTACTCAGAGGCCAGCAAGTATCCTTGTGTTTGCCGACATTATTTACAAATGGCTTTTGACCAGTAATGGGCTTTGCCTAATTGGAGATAAAGAAGGTATAAGTTTGAAGTTAAAGTGTTTCCTTTTATTGTGAAATATTGTTTAACTGTTAATTGTAAGCTATTTTGATGTTAATAGGGTTAATCCTGTGTTAATAATAATGTTTGTTTTAACATAAAAGATCCCTATTTGTCAGTGGATTTACTCCCGCAGATGAAGTATCCTTCCCGCACAGTCCAAAAATTGCAAATTTGTTGGGGTTTCTTGACCAGTTTCCTAACATACATTGGGGTCTAGTCCGGCACTGTAACATTATCGAAGTTGGTAAGAACACACTTGGAGTAGGGTGTGCGGTGCTGGTCACCATGTTAATGAAAAATGATATATAGAGGTGCTGGGGAAGGTGCAGCGATGATTTACAAGAATGAGACCAGAAATGCGTAGGTGTGCACATTAGAAGAGGATTGGCAGGCTGGGCCTCATTTCTCTGGGGGTAACCTAAAGAAGGTTTAAAAATTCTGAAAGTATTTGATGGAGTCGACACAGAGAGAGAAAGTTTCCTCTTATGGGGAAGGGCATAACTCGAGGCGGTCAATATATGACAGCCACCAAGAAATGCCATTGGGAATTCAGGAGACACATCTTTACCCAGAGAGTGGTGGGAATGTGGATCTCACTACCATGGGGCGTGGTCGAAGTGAAGATTACAGATGCACTTACGGGGAAGCTGAGCAAGCAGTTCAAGCAGGAGGAACAGAGGGGTACGATGGTAGATTTAAATGAAGGTGGGAGGAGGTTCCAGCATAAGCAGGACATCTTCAAGATATTAAGAGGGAAAGACAGGGTAGATAAAAATAAACTATTTTGACTGGCTGGAGATTCTAAAACTAGGGAGACATAGTCTAAAGATTGGGGCCAGACTGTTCAGGAGAGATGTTGGGAAGAACTTCTTCACTCAAAGGGCGGTAGAGATTTGGAATTCTCTCCCACAACAGCAGGTGAAGCTGGAACAGTTGTTAATTTTAAATCTGAGATGGATAGATTTTGGTTCAACAAAAGGTATTAAAGGATATGGGCCCGAAGGCAGGTACATGGAGTTAGGTCACAGATCAGCCATGACCTCATTGAATGGCGGGACAGGCTCGAGGGGCCGAATGGCCTACTCCTGTTCCTATCTAGAAAGGAACACAAAGGCACCACAGAGGATAAACGGGTCCAGAAAGGTCATTTTAGTTCAATCTCCGTTGTTGATTTTCTCTCCACGAGGTTGTGGTCGGGAATGTGGTGAACATGGAAAGCTGACGGTCCTTATCAACGTTGCTGTACCCTTTATAAAATGGTCTCTTATCTGCTTCGAAGGTGTGGGAGGAGGCACATTCCAGTGGGCATTTGTTTGCACCTGTGTACCTGCTGGAAAGTAGGCCAACAATCTCGTCACTCTGCACCATTACATTTCCCACCCTGTCTACTTTGCTGTGCCCCAGATTCAGGTGAGGATATGTGGCCAACTTGCTTCTCAGTCATTCCAATCCGTACACGGGACGCCTCACATCGTTCATTTCCCGTTACGACTCTACACTTGGTGCCACCTAATTTCGGCCACCATCGGCCTGCCACCTCTGACCACGTTTTGTCCAACTCTCTCCACAGTTCCTGAGGCACATCTTACAGCCCCACAGCCCTTCCTAATCTGGCAACACCCGCACCATTGAGCTTCTGAATCTAGGTCTGTAGGAACGGCAGTTTTTTTTTCCACCACTCCTACATCATGCCCCACTCTCTCCCAACTCCTCTGGTCAGCAACAATTGCTCCCTGCCCTTTAGACACTTTCTTACCCATTCCCAGGGATTGCCCTGAATTCCAACAGCCACAGCTTCAATCAATAGACTTTCATGAGGGACTTCACCGAAAAGGGGAGATGGTAACGTAATGCCACTGGACTTGCATTCCAGAGGGCCCAGGCTAATACTAACGCATGGAATAGAAGCAGAAGTAGACCATTCAGCCCCTCGGCCTGCTCCACCACTCAATAAGTTGTGGATCCGTTTGCGTTACAAGCTTCACCGCCTACCCCCTGATAACCTTTGATTCCCTTGCCTAATAGGAACCTAACGACCTCTGCCTATTTCACCTCGTCTCTGTCTTATAAGGCTGACCCCTAATTTTAACACCGCGCCTTTGGGCCCATACCCCTCTGGTTCTGGACTCACCCACAAGAGGAAACGTCCTTTCCACGTCCACCTTGTCGAGACCGTTCAGGATCTTATAGACTTCAATCAAGTCACCCCTCCCCCTCACCCAAACAGCTAAGCGGATCTCATTGAAACGTATAAAACCCTGACAGGCCTAGATGTAGGGTTGATGTTTCCTCTGGCCGGGGGTCTAGAATAAGGGGTCACAGCCTCAGGATATGGGTAGGCCATTTAGGACTGAGAGGAGGAGAAATCTCTTCACTCAGAGGGTGGTGTGCCTGTGGAATGGTCTTGGTTAATAAGGGGATCAGGGGTTATGGGGAGACGGCAGGAGATTGGGGATGAGAAAATATCAGCCATGATTGAATGGCGGAGCAGACTCGATGGGCCGAGTGGCCTAATTCTGCTCCTATGTCTTATGGTCTTATGGAATTCTCTACCACAGAAAGCTGTGGACGCCAAATCACTGAATATATTTAAGAAGGAGATAGGTAGAATTCAGACTCTAAAGGCTTCAAAGGGTATGGGGAGAGTGGGGGAGTATGTTCAGATGGAGGAGAAGCCACGATTATGTTGAATCGTGGAACAGGCTGGAAGGGCTGAATGGCCTCCTGCTGCTCCTATTTTCAACGTTTCTTTGTTACCGACAGTTCCTCCCGGTTCAGCCAGACGCGAGGTTCAATTTTGTGGGATGAAATATTTCCTGTCAATTTCCAAATGCAACATGCGGGCCACTGAAAAGTAATTTCTCAATGAAAGAACTGCAACAAGCAGGCGTTTTTGCTGCCAAATAACATGCCGCAATTAAATCTGGCTTCCATCCCATTTCGTCAACTGTACTCCACAGTCCTACAACGGCACGCAAATAACTGCTATCTGCTGGGTTACTTCCGTTTAGCTGACACCAAAGTGGTCAGCACGGCTGCCTCCCGGCGCCAGGTTCGATCCCAGCCTTGGGTGACTGCGTGGAGTTTTCACGTTCCCAACAGCCGGAAAATTCCGGCCAATATTAAGGCCTTCAGTGTGCGTTTGCCACTGTGTAAGATAAGTTGTTACAATCCCTTATTAATCAGGTACTTGGGTGTTGAATTGGAATTATTAACCTGTTTCGTGGCTTGGACGTGGCTGAGTATTTAAACTATGCTGGAATTAATACCGAGACCCCACTTATTGAAATTAGGTGACGCTAAGTTACTCTGTTAAACTGGCCCGGGAAGCGGGGGGGGTGGGGGGGAGGGTGGGGCTGTTGCCTACTCCTGCTCCTAGGTCATGTGTCCTAGGAAGGAGATGCTCTGGCTGATTTTGCAAGCCAGCTTTTGGCCTGTAACATTGCAGGCAGCAGATGAGGAACATAGCAGCCATGATAGAAAGGCAGAGCAGGCTCGATGGGCCGAATGGTCTAATTCTGTTCTGCGATGTTAAGAACTTCTGACTGGTACCTTTCCCCTTCCCAGCTAAGGTGGTGTTCACAAGGGCAACTTAAAGATTGACAGCTTCATTCATAAACGTCGCTGGGTAAAGACGTTTATTTCGAACAGGGCAGCACGTTAGCATAGTGGTTAGCACAATTGCTTCACAGCTCCAGGGTCCCAGGTTCGAGTCCCGGCTTGGGTCACTGTCTGTGTGGAGTTTGCACGTTCTCCACGTGTGTGCGTGGGTTTCCTCCGGGTGCTCCGGTTTCCTCCCACAGTCCAAAGGTGTGCAGGTTAGGTGGATTGGCCGTGATAAATTGCCCTTAGTGTCCAAAATTGTCCTTAGTGTTGGGTAGGGTTACTGGGTTATGGGGATAGGGTGGAGGTGTGGGCTTGGGTAGGGTGCTCTTTCCAAGGGCCGGTGCAGACCCGATGGGCCAAATGGCCTCCTTCTGCAATGTAAATTCTAATTCTATGACTTTGCATTCAAACAGTGCATTTCCGGGCCTGGGGCATTTGACAGCCGAGCACCCACAAACAGCAATGTGACAATGGCTGGATCATCAGTGTTTTTGGATGAATAGGGGCCAGCACACTAGCAGATAACGCCTCAATTCCTCTTCGAAATAGTGTCTTGGAGTTAGTCAAATGGATCTCGGCACCTCCGATAGTGCGACACTACCTCAGTTCCTGCACTGCAGTTACACATTGCCTTATTTTACAGGCCAGTATTTTCTATTGCCTAATTTTTCTTCTCTATTCGTTTATGGGACATGGCGTCGCTGGTTGTGCCAGCATTTACTGCTCATCCCTAATTGCCCTTGAGGGGGCAGTTAAGAGTCAACCAAATTGCTGTGGTTCTGGAGTCACATGTAGGCCAGACCGGGTAAGGACGGCAGATTTCCTTCCCTAAAGGACATTAGTGATCCAGATGGGTTTTTACACCAATTAACAATGGTTTCATGGTCATCATTATATTTTAAATTCCAGGCTTATTAGTTGAATTCAAATGCCACCATCAGCCCCGGCGGAATTCGAACGCAGGTCCCCAGACTACCCTGGGTCTCTGGCTTACAAGTTCAGCAACAATATCACTACCCCACTGCCCACCCTAATTTCCCCTTGAGAAAGTGGTGGTCAGCCGCCCTCTTGAACCGCTGCAGTCCATGTGCTGTAGGTACATCCACAGTGCTCTTAGGGAGGGAGATCCAGGATTTCAATCCAGAGACAGTAAAGGAACGTCCAATATATTTCCAAGTCAGGATGGTGTGTGGCTTGGTGGGGGAGGGGGGGACGGGGGGTGGTGCTGCCCTTGCCCCCCGAAGTGGGAGAGGTTGTGGGTTTGGAAGATGCTGCTTCTTTGTTCTGGGTGGTGTCAAGCTTCTTGAGTTAATACTTGCAGTAGTGCCAGTAAGAATATTTATACCATCAATAATACTACAAATGCTGACACTATAAATACTCACAATGACAATGGACTGGGTTCTCCGTTCCCCAAAGCATGGGTGACGCACTGTTCGCTGGCGGTGGGGATTTTCTACTCCCGCCCCTTGTCAATGGGATTTCCCATTGAAGCCATCCCACATCGCTGGGAAAATCACGGGTGGGAGTGCGCTGTCGGTGAGAAACGAGAATCCGAAAGGCCGGAGGCTTCCGGCCAATATTAGTTTCAACTGGCAATAACACCACATACATACAAACATAGGAATTATGAAAACATGAAATGAAAATCGCTTATTGTCACAAGCAGGCTTCAAATGAAGTTACTGTGAAAAGCCCCTAGTCGCCACATTCCGGCGCCTGTTCGGGGAGGCTGGTACGGGAGTAGAAGTGTAGGCCATTCGGCCCCTCAAGCCTGTTCTGCCACCGTTCAATAAGGTCACGGTTGATCTAATTGTGTTTTGCGTCCCACATTCCCATCTATCCCAGGTAATCTTTGATCCCCTTGTCTAACAAGAATCTAACTACCTCCTCCTTGAAGGATTCAATGATCCAGGTCTCCAAAGTTTCAAAGAGGCACAATCCGCTGAGACAAAACGATTCTCCTCATCTCTGTCCAAAAAGGGTGACCCCAGATTTTAAAACAGTTCCCGCAAGCTGTGAAATCACCCACAAGATGAATCATCCTTTCCACGTCCACCCTGTCGAGACCATTCAGGATCTTAGAAACTTCAATCAAGTCACCCCCCCCCACCCCCGGCCTTCCCCCTCACTCTTCTAAACTCCCTGTGGGAATAAGCCCAGTCTGTCCAACCTTTCCTCAAAAGACAACCCACTCATTCCAGGTATCAAAGAACAAAGAAAAGTACAGCACAGGAACAGGCCCTTCGGCCCTCCAAGCCCTCGCCGACCATGCTGCCCGTCTAAACTAAAATCTTCTACACTTCCGGGGTCCGTATCCCTCTATTCGTATCGATCGAGTAAACCTCCTCTGAGACGGCCTCCAACACATTTACTTCCTTCCTTAAATAAGGAGACCAAAACTGCGCACAGTATTTCAGATGTGGTCTCACCAAGGCCCTGTATAACTTAAATATATAACAGCCTTACTTATATGTTCAATTATTTCCAAAGTGAACAACTTCACGTTTTCCCACATTGTACTCCGTCTGCCAAATCTATCTGCAACCTCCTTATGTCCTCTTTACAACATACTTCCCTACCTCCCTTTGTGCCATTCGCAAATTTATCTACCATGCCTTTGCTCCCATCATAGATTATCATAGAATTTACAGTGCAGAAGGAGGCCATTCGGCCCATCGAGTCTGCACCGGCTCTTGGAAAGAGCACCCTACCCAAGGTCCACACCTCCACCCTATCCCCATAACCCAGTAACCCCACGCTACACTAAGGGCAATTTTGGACACTATGGGCAATTTAGCATGGCCAATCCACCTAACCCGCACATCTTTGGACTGTGGGAGGAAACCGGAGCACCCGGAGGAAACCCACGCACACACGGGGAGGATGTGCAGACTCCGCACAGACAGTGACCCAAGCCGGAATCGAACCTGGGACCCTGGAGCTGTGAAGCATTTGTGCTATCCACAATGCTACCGTGCTGCCCTAAGTCATTCATATGAATTGCAAAACTTTGAGGCCCCAGCACAGACCCCTGGGGAACTCCACTCATCACCACCTGCCAATCAGAAGAAGACTCATTTATACATGCTCTGGTTTCTGTCAGCCAGCCAATCCTCTATCCATGCTAACATGTTCCCCACACACCATGAGCTCCTACTTTGCGCAATAACCTTTTTACGTGGCACCTTGTTGAGTGTCTTCTGGAAACCCAAGTACAGTACGGCCAAAACGGTGGCACAATGATCAGCACTGCTGCCTCACAGCACCAAAGACTCATAAGAACATAAGAACTAGGAGCAGGAGTAGGCCATCTGGCCCCTCGAGCCTGCTCCGCCATTCAATGAGATCATGGCTGATCTTTTTTGTACTCAGCTCCACTTTCCGGCCTGAACACCATAACCCTTAATCCCTTTATTCATCAAAAAACTATCTATGTTTATCTTAAAAACATTTAATGAAGGAGCCTCAACTGCTTCACTGGGCAAAGAATTCCATAGATTCACAACCCTTTGGGTGAAGAAGTTCCCCCTAAACTCAGTCCTGAATCTACTTCCCCTTATTTTGAGGCTATGCCCCCTAGTTCTGCTTTCACCCGCCAGTGGAAACAACCTGCCCGCATCTGTCCTATCTATTCCCTTCATAATTTTATATGTTTCTATAAGATCCCCCCTCATCCTTCTAAATTCCAACGAGTACAGTCCCAGTCTACTCAACCTCTCCTCGTAATCCAACCCCTTCAGCTCTGGAATTAACCTAGTGAATCTCCTCTGCACACCCTCCAGTGCCAGTATGTCCTTTCTCAGGTAAGGAGACCAAAACTGAACACAATACTCCAGGTGTGGCCTCACTAACACCTTATACAATTGCAGCATAACCTGCCTAGTCTGAAACTCCATCCCTCTAGCAATGAAGGACAAAATTCCATTTGCCTTCTTAATCACCTGTTGCACCTGTAAAACACCTTTTTGCGACTCATGCACTAGCACACCCAGGTCTCTCTGCACAGCGGCATGTTTTAATATTTTATCATTTAAATAATAATCCATTTTGCTATTATTCCTACCAAAATGGATAACCTCACATTTGTCAACATTGTATTCCACTCGGGTTGAATTGCACCCTTGGGTCACTGTCTGCGTGGACTTTCTCCCCGTGTCTGCGTGGGTTTCCTCCGGGTGCACTAGTTTCCCCCCACAGTCCAAAGATGCGCAGGTTAGGGGGATTGCCCACGCTAAATTGCACCTTAATGTCCAAAAAGTTAGGTGGTGTGACTGGGTTACAGGGATAGGGCGGGGGAGTGGGCCTGGGTAGGGGGCTCTTTCAGAGGGGCAGTGCAGACCAAATGGGCTGAATGGCCTCCTTCTGCACTTGAGGGAATCTATGATTCTGTGATTTTTACGTCTACAGGCTCCCCTTTATCCCCAGCACATGTCACTCCTTCAAAGGACTCCAATAAATATATTAAAATGATGTCCTTTTCACAAAACCATGCTGACTCTTCCCGATTACCTCGAATCTTCTCACAACCTTTCTCACAACTGACATCAAGCTAACTGGCCGAAATGTTCCTGTTTCCTGCCTTCCTCACTTCTTGAATAGAAGGGTTATACTTTTTACTTTCCATTCTGCTGGAACCGTTCCAGAATCTAGTGAATTTTGGAAAATTAACATCAATGCACCTACTACCTCATCAGCCACCTCTTTTAAGACCCCAGAATGAAATCCATCAGGACCCGGAGACTTGTCAGCCGCAGCTCAGTTTCCTCAGTGCCACTTTCACCAAGTTCCTCGCTTCCTTCCACCCCCTGATTTACAGCGATCACTGGAGTGTTTTCTCTAACCTTTATGGTGAAGACAGAACAAAACATTTGTTCATTTCATCCACCATGTCCTTATTGTCTCCTATTAATTCACCATTGTCACTCTTGAGAGCAATGCTTTTCGAACTTTTTTTCCCAGGACGCGTGCTAGTCAAATTGGAAACGACAGGATATATAGGATGAATACATGGCTGAAGGGGTGGTGTCAGGGGGAGGGTTTCAGATTCCTGGGGCATTGGGACCGGTTCTGGGGGTGGTGGGACCTGTACAAACTGGACGGGTTACACCTGGGCAGGACTGGAACTGATGTCTGAGGGGGACTATTTGCTAGCGCGGTTGGGGAGTGTTTAAACTAATGTGGCAGGGGGATGGGAACCAATGCAGGAAGTCAGAAGGTAGTAAAACAGGGACAGAAACAAAAGGCAGTAAGGGGGAAAGTGTAAGGCAGAGAAGCCATAGTCAAAAATCCAAAAGGGCGACAGTACAAGGTACAGTGACTGAGGGGAGCTCAGTGAATAGGCCCAGTAATACTAAAAGGAATAAAACGGAAAGTAAAAACATAAATGGTATGCGACGCGGCAGGTTGTTACATGAAGATAGGGGTTCAACGACAAGGAAAATTAGGAGAAAGGTTAAGAGGAAAGATAACTTAGGAGAGGTTACTGATCAAGGTGTTAAGATTCAAAACAGAGGTATAAAGGCCAACATACGTGTACTTTACATGAATGCTCGTAGTATTCGGAATAAGGTAAATATGCTGATGGCGCAAATCATCGTGAATGACTATGATTTAGTGGCCATTACTGAAACATGGTTAAAGGATGAACACAACTGGGAGTTAAATATCCAAGGGTATCAAACTATTCGAAAGGACAGAGTGGATGGTAAGGGAGGTGGTGTAGCTCTGTTATTTAAGGATGACACCTGGGCAATAGTAAGGGATGACATCGGTGCTATGGAGGATAAGTATGAATCCATTTGGGTGGCAATCAGGAATAGTGAGGCGAAAAAGTCACTGATAGGAGTAGTCGAAAGGCCACCAAATAGTAACATTATGGTGGGGCAGGCAATAAACAAAGAAATAACTGATGCATGTAGAAATGATACAGCAGTTATCATGGGGGACTTTAATCTACATGTCGATTGGTTTAACCAGGTTGGTCAAGGCAGCCTTGAGGAGGAGTTTATACAATGTATCCACGATAGCTTCCTAGAATAGTATGTAATGGAACCTACGAGGGAACACGCGGTCCTAGATCTGGTCCTGTGTAATGAGACAGGATTGATTAATGATCTCATAGTTAGGGATCCTCTCGGAAGGAGCGATCACAATATGGTGGAATTTAAAATACAGATGGAGGGTGAGAAGGTAAAATCAAACACTAGTGTTTTGTGCTTAAACAAAGGAGATTACAATGGGATGAGAGAAGAGCTAGCTAATGTAGACTCGCAGCAAAGACTTTATGGTGAAACAGTTGAGGAACAGTGGAGAACCTTCCAAGTGATTTTTCACAGTGTTCAGCAAAGGTTTATACCAACAAAAAGGAAGGACGGTAGAAAGAGAGAAAATCGACCGTGGATATCTAAGGAAATAAGGGAGGGTATCAAATCGAAGGAAAAAGCATACAAAGTGGCAAAGATTAGTGGGAGACTAGAGGACTGGGAAATCTTTAGGGGGCATCAGAAAGCTACTAAAAAAGCAATAAAGAAGAGTAAGATAGATTATGAGAGTAAACTTGCTCAGAATATAAAAACAATCGTAAAAGTTTCTACAAATATATAAAACAAAAAAGAGTGGCTATGGTAAATATTGGTCCTTTAGAAGATGAGAAGGGAGATTTTATAATAGGAGATGAGGAAATGGTTGAGGAACTGAACATGTTTTTTGGGTTGGTCGTCACAGTGGAAGACACAAATAACATGCCAGTGACTGATGGAAATGAGGCTATGACAGGTGAGGACCTTGAAATGATTGTTATCACTAAGGAGGTAGTGATGGGCAAGCTAATGGGGCTAAAGGTAGACACGCCTCAGGGCCCTGATGAAATGCATCCCAGAGTGCTAAAAGAGATGGCTAGGGAAATTGCAAATGCACTAGTGATAATTTACCAAAATTCACTAGACTCTGGGGTGGTCCCGGCAGATTGGAAATTAGCAAACGTGACACCACTGTTTAAAAAAGGAGGTAGGCAGAAAGCGGGTAATTATAGGCCAGTTAGCTTAACTTCGGTAGTAGGGAAGATGCTGGAATCTATCATCAAGGACGAAATAGCAAGGTATCTGGATGGAAATTGTCTCATTGGGCAGACACAGCATGGGTTTATAAAGGGCAGGTCGTGCCTAACTAATTTAGTGGAATTTTTTGAGGACATTACCAGTGCAATTGTTAACGGGGAGCCAATGGATGTGGTATATCTGGATTTCCAGAAAGCTTTTGACAAGGTGCCACACAAAAGGTTGCTGCATAAGATAAAGATGCATGGCATTAAGGGTAAAGTAGTAGCATGGATAGCGGATTGGTCAATTAATAGAAAGCAAAGAGTGGGGACTAATGGGCGTTTCTCTGGTTGGCAATCAGTAGCTAGTGGTGTCCCTCAGGGATCAGTGTTGGGCCCACAACTGTTCACAATTTACATAGATGATTTGGAGTTGGGGACCGAGTGCAATGTGTCCATGTTTGCAGACGACACTAAGATGAGTGGTAAAGCAAAAAATGCAGAGGATACCGGAAGTCTGCAGAGGGATTTGGATAGGTTAAGTGAATGGGCTAGGGTCTGACAGATGGAATACAATGTTGACAAATGTGAGGTTATCCATTTTGGTAGGAATAACAGCAAAATACATTATTATTTAAATGATAAAATATTAAAACATGCTGCTGTGCAGAGAGACCTGGGTGTGCTACTGCATGAGTCGTAAAAAGTTGGTTTACAGGTGCAACAGGTGATTAAGAAGGCAAATGGAGTTTTGTCCTTCATTGCTAGAGGGATGGAGTTTAAGACTAGGGAGATTATGCTGCAATTGTATAAGGTGTTAGTGAGGCCACACCTGGAGTATTGTGTTCAGTTTTGGTCTCCTTACCTGAGAAAGGACGTACTGGCGCTGGAGGGTGTGCAGAGGAGATTCACTAGGTTAATCCCAGAGCTGAAGGGGGTGGATTATGAGGAGAGGTTGAGTAGACTGGAACTGTACTCATTGAAATTTAGAAGGATGCGGTGGTGGATCTTATAGAAACATATAAAATTAGGAAGGGAATAGGTAGGATAGATGCGGGAAGGTTGTTTCCACTGGCGGGTGAAAGCAGAACTAGGGGGCTTGGCCTCAAAATAAGGGGAAGTAGATTTAGGACTGAGTTTAGGAGGAACTCCTTCACCCAAAGGTTTGTGAATCTATAGAATTCCCTGCCCAATGAAGCAGTTGAGGCTCCTTCATTAAATGCTTTTAAGATAAAGATAGATAGTTTTTTGAAGAATAAAGGGATTAAGGGTTATGGTGTTCGGGCCAGAAAGTGGTGCTGAGTCCACAAAAGATCAGCCATGATCTCATTGAATGGCGGAGCAGGCTCGAAGGGTCAGATGGCCTACTCCTGCTCCTAGTTCTTATGTTCTTATGACCCATTTTTGCCAACCAGCCAAACTTTGCAACCCAGGCCGGCCGATCTTCGCGACCCACGCCGGCTGACCTTCGGGACACAAGCCAGGTTCACTCACCATTAGTTCGAAAGGGGAACTTGCTTGGTCCTCATGATTCCACTTGAATCAGGTTCACAGGAGGAGAGAGCAATGTTCATATCAGATGCTCTGCCTCAGACCTCAGCCAGTTCCTTTGTGCAGTCTTCATCTTTATGAAAACGGAAAATCCAACCTCGCACATGTAGGTTGTTCTGAAGGGCAATAGCAACAAAATGCTTGTTTTACTCAGCTCTGGATACTCCTGGGAGATGCTACATCAGAATGCTGACAGCCTCATGGCCTTTTGGCATGTTTTTAATGTGGTATCACGGGTAAGGTACAGCAGCATAGTCTTTTCATTTGGAGTGAGCAGTAAGTTAATAACTGACTCTGAGGTCTCAAGCACGAAAGGAATTTTTCACCCATCACTTCTCTTTCAAAATCTGAAACATCTCTCATTTGCCAGACGTTCCTGCATATAACACACATGGAACTTTGCATCCTTATTTGCACTGGCACAATTGACAAAACCATACCTCAAGAAATCACTTTTATACTGCTCTGTTCCGAGTTACGTTTCTTCTTCGTAGGCTGTTAACCAGAGAGCCTTGAGCTTTGTACAGAGCTAAAGCTAGCATTGCTCTATCCTGTCCTGGACTCTCCTTAGCAGCTGTCTCCAGCAGATTCTGTTGTGAAATCCTGTCCTGGAGGTACACTGCCTATTAGAGTCTGCAGCCTTCTCTTACTTTTAAGAAAATGATCCATCTTCACAGTCCTCTTGCCAGCAGGTCGAAAATAGAAGGAGCTCTGCCCTGTTATTTGGCGGCACAAGCACAGAGAGGGGGTGCGCTTGATGTCAAGTGTACGTGAAGGGCACATGACCAGCTCTCTGCTGCCGCCTCTGGCCAGAAGACTGCACACAGTTAAAAGGCGACAGTGGTCACCATTCTCAAGGTAAAAACCGGTAGCGGCCATTGGGCCGTGATTGAGACAACCGTATGAATGGCACAACTGATTGCTCCGATCCCCGCCCACAACCCACCTGCGGGACCCAACCCGCACTTTTGAACCCCCTGTTCCAAAGGACCAACAGTCACTTGACTGGCTCTTATCCATTTAAAATACCTGTAGAAATTCTTGATCTCCATTTTTACATTTCTAACTAGCTTCCCCTCATACTCTAATTTCTTTCTGATTAATCATTTAGTCATTCTCTAATGTTCTTCATATTCTGACCAATCATCTGACCCGCCACTCATCTTTGCACTATTATAAATTTTTTCTGAATTTTGATGTTTTCCATAACTACTTTAGTTAACCACAGGTGGTGGATCCTCCCCTTGGAATTTTTATTTCGAGAAGGAATATACTTATTCTGAATATTCTGAAATATCCCCTTAAATATCTGCCACTGCTTCGTTACTGATCTATCCTCTAGTCTAATATACCAGTTCATTTCAGCTGTTCAGCTTTCATGGCCATATAGTTCCCCTTACTTAAGTTTAAAATACTCATCTTGGACCCACTCTTCTCCCTTTCAAACTGGGTGCAAAGTTCAATCATATCGTGGTCAATGCTACCAAAGGGTGCCTTTACTCTGAGGTCATTGATTAATCCTGTCACATTACACAATACCAAGTCTCATATAACCTGGGGTGGGATTCACCGTTGACTGACGCCGATATTGTACTCTGCGATCGGGCGCAGAATCCCTTCCGACGGCCAAATCGGGGGGGGGCACCGGTTTGATGCCGGTTTTCTCTCCTCTGCCACCTCCGAAATGGCGTCATTGCTTCACGCACTGCGCGCCATTGGAACGGCGCTGGCGCTCACCTGAAGGCTCTCCCCCGATGCTCCACCCCTGATGGGCCGAGTTCCAAACAGCGCGGTTGACGTGTGGTCTGAGCGACCGGGAACCTGGTGTGGTGGCCGCGGACTGTGCCCAGCGCCGTCGCAGTCGGCTGGGAGCCGTGCTGCTGGCCGGGGGGGGGGGGGGGGCTTCCACAAGGGCTGGGGGGATTGGTGGGGGGTGGCCAGAGTCGGGTCCATGCAAGGCCGGCGTCATGTTTGACGGCGCGACTGCTGCAGGTCGTCGCTGTGCACGCGCGCGGCCACGGACCCGGCCATTCTCCAGGCGTTTTTGTCATGGGAGCCGGGAGTTTTACCGGGCATGGCTGCTAGCCCCTCACCGGTCGCAGGATCGGTGAGGGCTCGGCGCCAATTTTGGCATCGTGGAACAGTTCCCACACTGGCATCGGCACTTAGCCTCCAAATAGGTGAATCCAGAATCCAGGTGATCTCTGGTTAGTTCCAGAGCATGCTGCTCTAAGAAATTATCTCAAAAGCATTCTTTGAACCCCTGACCCATAGAATCATAGTAATTGTATTGCTGCTGTTAGCAGCATCAGTACTCACAAGAACAGCAGAAATTCCAATTGTAATCAGAACAATTGCTTTGGAAGTAACTAGTAGTCATGCTAGTTTTAACAATGGTATTGTTAACTCGTAATCACAGTCAGTCCTAGTACTAACAATGAGAATAGTAATGTACCAGCAATAAGGATGGCAACAACTATACAGGTAATAACAATAGTATTGTATTGTAGTGACAATTTTAATAGATTAACTTGTGATCATAGATCATAGAATTTACAGTGCAGAAGGAGGCCATTCGGCCCATCGAGTCAGCACCAGCCCTTGGAAAGAGAACCCCACTCAAGCCCACGCCTCCACCCCATCCCCGTAACCCAGTAACCCCACCTAACATTTTTTTGGACACGAAAGGCAATTTCACATGACCAATCCACCTAAACTGCACATCTTTGGACTGTGGGAGGAAACCGGAGCACCCGGAGGAAACCCACGCAGACACGGGGAGAACGTGCAGACCTCGCACAGACAGTGACCCAAGCCGAGAATCGAACCTGGGATCCTGGAGCTGTGAAGCAACTGTGCTAACCACTGTGCTACCGTGCCACCCAATAGCTTGGAGGCCTGCGGCACAGCGAGTAGCATTCCTACCTCAGGGATAGAAACCCCTACAAAATTCCCACTCCAGGACCTGATGTAAAACAGGAAAGGGGGCCAAACCATGGCTTAAAAGGGAAATTAGAGATAGCATTAGATCCAAGGAAGAAGCATACAAATTGGCCAAGAGAAGTAACCGACTTGAAGACTGGGAGTTGTTTAGAATTCAGCAAAGGAGGGCCAAGGGATTAATTAATAAGGGGGAAATAGAGTACTAGAGTAAGCTTCTGGAGAGCATAAAAACTGACTGCAAAAATTCCTAGAGGTATGTGAAGAGGAAGAGATTGGTGAAGACAAATGTAGGTTTTTACAGTCAAAGGCAAGGGAATCTATTATGGGGGACAAAGAAATGGCTGAGCAACTAAATATATACTTTGGTTCTGGCTTCACAAAGGGTACAAATTATGTACCAAAACTGTAAGGAACACAGGGTTTAGTGAGAGGGAGGAACTGAAGGAGATTAGTGTAAGTAAAGAAATGATGCTGCGGAAATTGATGGGATTGAAGGCCAATAAACCCCCAGGGCCTGATAATCTGCATCCCAGAGTACTTAAGGAAGTGGTTCTCGAAATAGTGGATGCATTGGTGGTCATCTTCCAAGATTCTATAGACTCTGGAACAGTTCCCACAGATTGGAGGGTGATGAATGTAACCTCAGTATTTAAAAAGGGGATTAGAGAGAAAACAGGAAATTATAGACCAGTAAACCTGCCATCGGTAGTGGTGAAAATTCTAGAATCCATTATCAAGGATTTAATAGCAGAGCACTTGGAAACAGTGCCAGGATTGGACAGAGTTAGCATGGATTTATGAAAGGGAAATCAAGCTTGACAAATCTACTGGAATTCTTTGAGGATGTAACTAGTAGGGTTGATGAGGTGGAGCTTTAGACTTTCAGAAGGCTTTCGACAAAGTCCCACATAAGAGATTAGCGTGTAAAATTAACACGCATGGGATTAGTGGCAGTGTTTTGAGATGGATAGAAAACTGGTTGGCAGGCAGGAAACAAAGAGTAGGCATTAATGGGGCTTTCAAATTGGCAAATTGGGGTACAGTAGGGATTGCTACTAGGATCCCAGCTATTTACAATATATATCAATGATTTAGATGAGTAAACAAAATGTAATATTTCCAAATTTGCAGATGACACCAAGTAGGATGAGCGGGTGAGCTGTGAGGAGGATGCAGAGATCCTTCAGTGTGATTTGGACAAGTTGAGTGAGTGGGCAAACGAATGGCAGATGCAGTATAATTTGGAGAAACGTGAGGTTATCCACTTTGGTGGCAAAAACGAGACAGCAGACTATTATCTGAATGACCATAAGTTGGGAGAGGGGAATGTGCAACAAGACCTGGGTGCCCTTGTACATCAGTCGCTGAAGATAAGCGTGCAGGTACAGCAGGCGGTAAAGAAGGCAAATGGTACCTTGGCCTTCATCGCGAGAGGATTCCACGACAGAAGCATGGATGCAATTAAACAGGGCCTTGGTGAGACCACACCTGGAATATTGTGAGCAGTTTTGGTCTCCTTACCTGAGGAAGGATGTTCTAGCCATAGAGGGAGTGCAGCGAAGGTTTACCAGACTGATTCCTGGGATGGTGGAACTGACTTATGAGGAGAGATTGAGTCGGTTAGGATTGTATCCGCTGGAATTCAGAAGAATGAGGGGGGGTCTCATAGAAACCTATAACATTCTAATAGGACTGGACAGAGTTGATGATGGAAGGATGTTCCCGAAGGTGAGGTGTCCAGAAACAGGGGTCACAGTCTGAAGCTATGGGGTAGACCATTTAGGACTGAGTTGAGGAGAGAATTCTTCACCCAGAGAGTGGTGAGCCTGTGGAATTCGCTACCACAGGACGCAGCTGAGGCCAAAGCACCGACTGTTTTCAAGGTACAACGTTGATACAGCACGTAGGGCGAAGGGGATCAAAGGATTTGCGGGAAAGGCAGGTCAGGCTATTGAGTTGGATGATCAGCCACGATCAGAATGAGTGGCGGAGCAGGCTCGAAGGGCTGGATGGCCTCCTCCTGTTCCTATTTTCTTTGCTTCAATGAAAGCTGGATTCATAACGTGACCAAATAAGTTGATTATCAGCTTGCAAATCCTTCCGAATCGCCTGATGGCAGGCGGGAAGAGCAGCCAACTGCTGCAGAGTATGTCAAGCATCATCATGGACCAATCCAACGGTAATCCGTAGTCACCAGCAGCCTCTAAGGGAAGGGTATCTCAAGCGAGGAGGAGGAATAGCTTATTGTTCATGCCAGGAATATTGCCAATTATACTCATTCCAACAATGGTGGAACAAGAAAAGATTGTCTCCAACAGACCTGAATAAATTGTTAGAAATGTTGAGGGTGTCACGATTTTGAACTTTGAAACAATACCCCCTACTTCAGGAGACAGAGTCACATATTTTCCATTCGAGATTCTCTGATTACCCAATTCATTTTACTGATGAGACGCAGTGACATTCTTTTCATTGCTTGTCTCTTTGTCTATGTGAAAAATCATATGTCTGCTGTAAATACACTCACACACACACTCACACACACACTCACATTCACACTCACACACACACTCACACACACACACACACACTCACACACACACACTCACACACACACTCACACACACACTCACACACACACTCACACACACACTCATACACACACTCACACACACACTCACACACACACTCATACACACACACTCACACACACACACTCACACACACACTCACACTCACATTCACACTCACACACACACACTCACACACACACACACACACTCACACACACACACTCACACACACACTCACACACACACTCACACACACACTCACACACACACTCATACACACACACTCACACACACACACTCACACACACACTCACACTCACATTCACACTCACACACACATACTCACACTCACACACACACACTCACACACACACTCGCGCACACACACTCACACACACACTCACACACACACTCATACACACACTCACACACACACACTCACACACACACTCACACACACACTCATACACGCACACACACACACACACTCACACACACACACTCATACACGCACTCACACACACACTCTCATATACACACACACTCACATTCACACACACACACACACTCATACACGCACTCACACACACACTCTCATATACACACACACTCACATTCACACTCACACACACACTCATACACGCACTCACACACACACTCTCATATACACACACACTCACACACGCACTCACACACACACACTCATACATGCACTCACACACACACACTCTCATATACACACACACTCACATTCACACTCACACACACTCACACTCACACACACACTTTCAACACACTCACATTCATACACACACACTCACACTCACACACACTCACATGTGCGCACACTCACACATACACACACACACTCATTCACACTCACACACACACTCACATTCATACTCACATACACTCACATGCACACTCACACACACTCATACACATACTCACATTCACACTCACACACGCACACACTTACATTCACACTCACACTCACACACACACACTCTCACACACACTCACACACTCGCACTCACACACACACTTACACACTCACTCACACACACTCACACACACCGCACACACACTCATATTCACACTCACACACATCACTCACTCACACACACTCACACTCACATTCACACACACACACACTCGCACTCACACACACTCACTCACACACACGCCACACTCACACACACCACGCATAAACAGCACACACACACCACACACCCACACCACATACACAGACACTCACTCACTTACATTGCACACATCGGACACACTTTCTCTCTCACACACACACTAACTCACACACACACCACACAGACGCACACACACCACACACTACACACATGCACCACACATGTACAAAACAACGCAATATATAAATCTGATGACTATTTTATCAATACATAATCTCCAAACTTAATGTTTTGTCAAATATCCTTTTTAAATGTGATATTTGAAAATTACACAAATCTTGTCATTCACACAGGTTTATTACAGGGGATAAAGGAATCAGGCACTCAACCTTCAATCCAATCCAATCCAATCACACTTGGATAAGTGTGAGGTTATTCACTTTGGAAGCAAAAACAGGAAGGCAGATTACTGCCTATTGAATGGTTGTAAATTGGGAGAGGGGAGTGTGCAGCGGGACCTGGGTGTCCTTGTGCACCAGTCGCTGAAGGTAAGCATGCAGGTGCAGCAGGCGGTAAAGAAGGCTAATGGTATGTTGACCTTCATTGCGAGAGGTTTCGAGTACAAAAGCAGGGATGTGTTGCTGCAATTATACAGGGCCTTGGTGAGGCCACACCTGGAATATTGTGGGCAGTTTTGGTCTCCTTCTCTGAGGAAGGATGTTCTTGCTCTCGAGGGAGTGCAGCGAAGGTTTACCAGACTGATTCCAGGGATGGCAGGACTGTCATATGAGGAGAGATTGAGTAGGTTGGGATTGTTCTCGCTGGGGTTCAGAAGAATGAGGGGGGGATCTCATAGAGACTTATAAAATTCTAACAGGACTGGACAGGGTAGATGCAGGGAAGATGTTCCCGATGGTGGGTGCGTCCAGAACGAGGGGTCACAGTCTGAGGATTCAGGGTAAACCATTTCGGACAGAGAAGAGGAGACATTTCTTCACCCAAATAATGGTGAGCCTGTGGGATCCATTACCACGGGAAGGAATTGATGCTAAAACATTGAATATATTCAAGAGGCAGCTCAATGTAGCAATTGGGACGAATGGGATCAAAGGCTATGGGGAGAAAGCAGGATTAGGCTATTGAGTTGGATGATCAGCCATGATCGTGATGAATGGCGGAGCAGGCTCGAAGGGCCAAAAGTCCTCCTCCTGCTCCTACCTTCTATGTATCTATGTATCATTCTCCACAAGACATCGAAGTGGGAATACACCATTCTGTCCCATCCTACTCTGCCATTCAACTGGATCAACGCTGATCCAGCATTCCTCATGTCCATTTTCCTGCCTTTTCCCTGTAACCCTTCGTTGCCTGACTGATTCTCCAGATGTGGTCTCACCAGCACCTTGAACAGCTGCAGCAAGACGTCCCGACTCTTATACTCCAACCCCCTTGAAACAAGGGCTAACATTCCATTAACCTTCCTGATCACCTGCTGCCCCTATGTGCTAGCTTTCTGTGTTTCGTGCACAAGTCCCCCCAAGTTCCTTTGTGTTGCAACGTTCTGCAGTTTTTCTCTATGGAAATAATATCTGTCCTTCTCTTCTCCCTTCCAAAATGAACAACTTCATATTTTCCCACATCATACTCCATTTGCCAACTTTTTTCCAAATTGCTTAGCCTAACAGTAGCTCTTTGCAAACAGGTTGGATCCCTCCCGCAACTTGCTGCAGTACATTCACTTCCTTCCTCCAATACAGCAATATATATTGTAAACTATTGCAGTCCCAGCACTGATCCATGTGGAGTTCCACTGGTTACAGGTCACCAACCTGAAAAAGAACCCCTTATCCCCACTCACTGTTTCCTGCCCATTAGCCAATTCTCTATCAATGCCAGTATCCTACCTCCAACACCATGGGCTCTTACCTTATGACTTAACCTTTTGCTGAGCGCCTGCTGGAAGTCCAAATACAGCACATCTACTGGTTCCCCTCTGTCCACTCTGGTTGTGATTTCCTCGAAAAACTCTAATAAATTAGTCAGACACAATTTCCCGTTCATGAAGCCACGCTGACTCTGTTTGATTAGATTATGATTTTCCACATGTGCTGCTATTACTCCCTTAATAATTGATTCCAATACTTTTTCAACCATAGACTTTAGACTAATCGGCCTATAGTTACCCCCTTTTTACCTCCCACCCTTTTTGAATAGGAATGTCACATTGGCAGTTTCCCTATCCTCTGGTTCTTCTCCAGGATCCAAGGATTTTTGTTGATTTAGTCAGTTTCATTCCAAAACGGATAATAAAAGTCACCACTGATGCACATTAAACACACACATACATACATACGAACACATACAAACACACAAAGAAACATACACACACACAGACATACATGCACACACAAGTACGTACTCACACACATACACACACACAGAAACACATACACACATGCATACAAAAGAACATATTCACATTCACATAGATACATACTCACAGCGACACGTACACACATTCACACTTACAGAGACACATACACACTCACAGACACAATCACAGACACACACATACACACTCATAGAGACACACACATATACACACACACTGAGACGCACACTCACACACATACACACTCACAGAGGCACATTCACACTCACAGAAACACAATCACAGACACACACTGATACATACGCACAGGCATAAACACACTCACAGAAACACAATCACAGACACACTCATACATACTCACAGGCACATACCCACTCACAGAGACGGAGACACGTTCTCAGAGACACATACACATTGACAGAGACACATACACACACACATACACTCACAGAGATAGACACATACACATTCACCCAGACACACACATAGACACACATAAAAACTCAAGGAGACACACACACACACACATGCACACTCACAATTCTGTAGATCGCAAAGAGGAGGGGTTGGGCAACAAAATAAGCCAATCGCCCTAACGCCATTAGTGCTATGGTGTAAGATTTCGCTAGTGTTAAAAAATACCTTTTTGTGTGTGTGTGAATTCACTTGCTTATTCTTCCCTGGGTGTGACAGGTAGTTGCAATGATCATTTAGGATTCATTTCCCAGTGTTTCCTCCGGATTGTCTGGATAAATTTAACACCGTGCAGATTATTCCTCCCGAATGTAGTGTTTTAAAGAAAGAGACAAAGTGTCCCTGTGTCTGGGGGCTGGGGTCAGATGCGTCCCCGATTCAGCACATTGGCTGGTTTGCACCGCAAGGGGCCGCCACTGAGCGGCATCCCCCCTCCGCCAGGCTTCATTGACAGAATGAGAGGCTTTTTTTATCACTGGAAACTCAATCTCATTCATGGAGACTGAGGTTCATTCAAAAATACCCGAGATTAATCCTCCTTCTCATTCAACCTTGCCACGGCTGAATGTGCAGCCGACAGGAGAATCCTGGGCAGCCTCGCCTGGAAGGAAAGGCTGTCTGTCCCCCGCAGAGTTTATTTAACAGCAGCTTTTTTGGATTTTATATTTACAATTAGACTTTATTCCAACCGCAGTCTGGCTTCTACGAGGGCTTTCCCCACACTTTCTACTCCCAAACTCCTATGTTTGCAGCCCCCCCCCCCCCCCCCACACACACATACACACACTAATGATTATAAAAATGGTTCACCCCGTTGTTTGATCATTAATATTTACTTGTCTGAGTTGGGGGAGGGGGATTTCTCTCCTCAGGGCCAGCGGGAGAGCTGAATGTTGAAGCCTGTTAGAGCTGTCCACAGGCGGTGGTGCTGAATGGTGTCTGGGGCGGAACCCCTGCTGCAGCGTTCGGTGTTCATCTCTCTGAATGTCTTTGTCTCTCTTCCCCTCTCGTGTGTCTGTCTGTGCGTGTCTGTATGTGCGTATCTGCATGTGTGTATATCTGTATGTGAAAGTGTGCCTGCATGCGTGAATGTGTGTGCCTCCCTGTGTATGTGTGTCTGTATGCGTCTGCCTGTGTGTGGGTCTGTCTGTCCATCTGTATGTGTATGTGTGCCTGCATGTGGAAATTTGTGTGTGCCACTGTGTGTATGTGTGGCTGTACGTGTGTGCCTGTGTGTGGCCGTGTGTGTGTATGTCTGCCTGTCTATATCTCTCCGAATCTGTCTGTCTGTGTGCTTAGAACATAGAATATAGAACATTACAGCGCAGTACAGGCCCTTCAGCCCTCGATGTTGCGCTGACCTGTGAAACCACTCTGAAGCCCATCTACACCATTCTCTTATCATCCATATATCTGTCCGATGACCATTTGAATGCCCTTCGTGTTGGCGAGTCCACTACTGTTGCAGGCAGGGCATTCCACGCCCGTACTACTCTCTGAGTAAAGAACCTACCTCTGACATCTGTCCTATATCTATCTCCCTTCAATTTAAAGCTATGCCCCCTCATGCTAGACATCACCATCCAAGGAAAAAGCTCTCACTGTCCATCCTATCCAATCCTCTGATCATCTTGTATGCCTCAAATAAGTCACCTCTTAACCTTCTTCTCTCTAACGAAAACAGCCTCAAGTTCCTCAGTCTTCCCTCATAAGATCGTCCCTCCATACCAGGCAACATTCTGGTAAATCTCCTCTGCACCCTTTCCAATGTTTCCACATCCTTCCTATAATGCGGCGACCAGAATTGCACGCAATACTCCAAATGCGGCCGCACCAGAGTTTTGTACAGCTGCAACATGACCTCATGGCTCCGAAACTCAATCCCTCTACCAATAAAAGCTAACACACCGTACGCCTTCTTAACAACCCTCTCAACCTGGGTGGCAACTTTCAGGGATCTATGTACTTGTGTGTGTCTGTATCTCTGTATGTGTGTGTGTGTTTAAGTATGTGTGTGGTTATCTCCCTCCCACCTTGAGGGTTCCTCGTGTATGCATGTGTGTGTGCCTGTGTGTGCCCGTGTGTGTCTGTCTGCCTGTCTGTATCTCTCTGGATGTGTCTGTCTGTATCTTCATGTGTGTGTGTTTTCTCCCTCATATCCTGTGTTCCCCGTGTGTGTGTGTGTGTGCATATGTGTGTGTGGTGTGTATGTGCATGTGTGTGTGTGGTATGTGTATGTGTCTTTGTGCATGTGTGTAGTGTGTATGTGTGTGTATACGTGTGTATATATGCATCGTTCTCCGTGTGTGTGTGCATCTATCTTGGTCTCTCTTTCTGTGTCTCCCTGTCTCAGTCCGCACTTTACAACACTGCCACATACGGAGCTGTAAACATGTCTTTCTATATAAAGAAAGGTGGATGTTGCTGGAGTCATTGGAGAGCCCATATCCCATCTTCCATAAAGACGGATAACAGCACTGGGGAAACCCATCTCAGGCAGTCCTCCCCCAATATCTACACTCCCAAAGCTCCATCAGTGGATTGGGTACCCTCTCCGTCTCTATCTGGGGTTTGGTTTCTTCCACATTTTCCCACCCACAGCCCGAGGTAACTGATTATTATTCTTCCCGATATGCTAAGGATTTGAGGTTTTTAGAGTGATTATACATGGGTGGATTAAATATTCCTACCGGCTACTTTCCAACCAGCACCCCTTCCTGCATCATCCCCTCCCCATCCCCCCCCCCCCCCCCCATCCCAAAAGTGATCTTGAATGGAAATGGTTTGCGACAGAGCGGGGTTCACGCCTCGGTGAACACAATACTCTCCCTCTAAGTTCCTCCTTCAGTCATAAAGCTTCGCTCAACTTGCAGCAGTGAGGCACTCGGGTGTTTTTTTTTGCTCCTCATATCCTTGCTCAAGTGACGTTCAGAGGCTCTGGTAGGTTGGGGTGGGAGGTGGTGGGGTGAGAGGGGGAAGTATTAATCTGTGGGAGCTGACCATTCACACATTAACTCCTTGCAACTTGCGACAGCAATGAAATGATTGAGGAAATGCAAAAAGGAGGAGGGAGCAGTAGGGTGGAAAGGACAAGCAGAGAGAGAGAGGGAAGGAAGGAACAGACAGATAAGAAAAAAGAGTAGACACACAGAACATGGGGGACCTCAGAACAGAGACAAAGAAAAAGGGAGGACTTGACAGGCTGGGTGTGGGGTGAGATCATGGCCTTCAGGAGTGGCCCGATTATTGTTCATATTGAATGGGGCTGAACAGAACAAAGAACAATGAAAAGTACAGCACAGGAACAGGCCCTTCGGCCCTCCAAGCCGACCATGCTGCACGTCTAAACTAAAATCTTCTACACTTCCGGGGTCCGTATCCCTCTACTCCCATCCTATTCATGTATTTGTCAAGATGTCCCTTAAACGTCACTATCGTCCCTGCTTCCACCACCTCCTCCGGCAGCGAGTTCCAGGCACCCACTACCCTCTGTGTAAAACACCTCTCTCGCACATCTCCTCTAAACTTTGCCCTTTGCACCTTAAACCTATGTCCCCTAGTAATTGACTCTTCCACCCTGGGAAAAAGCTTCTGACTATCCACTCTGTTCATAAATTTGTAGACTTCCATCAGGTCGCCCTCAACCTCCGTCGTTCCAGTGAGAACAAACCGAGTTTATCCAACCTCTCCTAATAGCTAATGCCCTCCATACCAGGCAACATCTTGGTAAATCTCTTCTGTACCCTCTCCAAAGCCTCCACATCCTTCTGGCAGTGTGGCGACCAGAATTGAACACTATATTCCAAGTGTGGCCTAACTAAGGTTCTGTACAGCTGCAACATGACTTGCCAATTTTTATACCCAATGCCCTGACTGATGAATGCCGTCTTGACTACCTTCTTCACCTGCGTTGCCACTTTCCGTGACCTATGGACCTGTAGACCTAGATCCCTCTGCCTGTCAATACTCTTAAGGGTTCTGCCATTTACTATATATTTCCCACCTGTATTAGATCTTTCAAAATGCATTACCTCACATTTGTCCAGATTAAAATCCACCTGCCATCTCTCTGCCCAAGTCGCCAAATGACCTAAATCCTGCTGTATTCTCTGACAGTCCTCATCGCTATCTGCAATTCCATCAGCCTTTGTGTTGTCTGCAAAATTACTAATCAAACCTGTTACATTTTCCTCCAAATCATTTGTATATACTACAACAGAAAAGATTCCAACATTGATCCCTGTGGAATACCACTAGTCACAGCACCCCATTCAGAAAAGCACCCTTCCACTGCTACCCTCTGTCTTCTATGACCGAGCCAATTCTGTATCCACCTTGCCAACTCACCTCTGATCCCGTGAGACTTCACATTCTGCACCAGTCTGCCATGAGGGACCTTGTCAAAGGCCTTACTGAAGTCCATGTAGAAAACATCCACTGCTCTACCCTCATCAATCATCTTTGTCACCTCCTCAAAAAACTTGATCAAGTTAGTGAGACACAACCTCCCCTTCACAAAACCATGCTGCCTTTCGCTAATACATCCATTTGCTTCCAAATGGGAGTAAATCCTGTCTCGAAGAATCCTCCCCAATAATTTCAACTGATGTAAGGCTCACCGGCCTATAACTTACTGGATTATCCTTGATACCTTTCTTAAACAAAGGAACAACATGAGCTATTCTCCAGTCCTCTGGGACCTCAGCTGTAGCCAGTGAGAATACATAGATTTCTGTCAAGGCCACACCAATTTCCTCTCTTGCCTCCCTCAGATTTCTGGGGTAAATCCCATCCGCCCGAGGGACTTATCTACCTTAATGTTTTTCAAGACACCCTTTCCCTGCCTATCCTCTTGCTCTTAATATATATTCAAAAAGCTTTGGGATTTTCCTTAATCCTGTTTGCCAATGGCTTTTTGCGACCCCTTTTAGCCCTCCTGAGTCCTTGTTTAAGTTCCCTCCTACTTCCCTTATATTCCTCACATACTTCATCAGTTCCCAGCCTTCTAGCCCTTACAAATGCCTCCTTTCTTTTTGACTAGGCTCACAATATCCCTCATTATCCATGGTTCCCAAAACTTGCCATACTTATCCTTCTTCCTCACAGGAACATGTCGGCCCTGAATTCCTATCAACTGACATTTGAAAGACTCCCGCATTCCAGATGTTTATTTACCCTCAAACATCTGCACCCAATCTAGGGTCTTCAGTTCCTGCCTAATATTGTTATAATTAGCCTTTCCCAACTTTAGCACCTTCAGCTGAGCACTACTCTTACCTTTATCCAACAGGACCTGAAAACATACTGAATTATGGTCTCTGTTCCTGGAATGCTCCCCTTCTGAAACTTCGACCACCTGGCCAGGCTTATTCCCCAATACCAGGTCCAGGACAGACCCTTCCCTAGTTGGACTATTTACATATTGTTTCAAGAAGCCCTCCTGGATGCTCCTTACAAACTCTCTTCCATCCAAGCCCCCAGCACTAAGTGAGACCCAGTCAATATAGGGGAAGTTAAAATCACCCACCACAACAACCCTGTTGCTTTTACACCTTTCCAAAATCTGCCTACATATCTGATCCTCTATCTCCCGCTGGCTGTTGGGAGGGCTGTAGTAAACCCCCAACATTGTGACTACACCCTTCCTATTCCTGAGCTCTACCCATATTGCCTCGCTGTATGAGCCCTCCGAGGTGTCCTCCCGCAGTACAGCTGAGATATTCTCCTCAATCAGTAGTGCAACTCCCCCACCACTTTTACATCCCCCTCTATCCCACCTGAAACATCTAAATCCTGGAACGTTTAGCTGCAAAACCTATCCCTACCTCAACCAAGTCTCTGTAACGGCAACAGCATCATAGTTCCAAGTACTAATCCAAGCTCTAAATTCATCTGCCTTACCGGTTAGACTTCTCGCATTGAAACAAATGCACTTCAGACCACCAGTCCTGCTGTGTTCAGCAACATCGCCCTGCCTGCTCTTCCTCGGAGTCTTAATGACCCTATTCTCTAGTCCTCCAGTTCAGATGCAAATCATCCTTCTTGTACAAGTCCCACCCGCCCTGGAAGAGATCCCAATGGTTGATATATCTGAAACCCTCCCTTCTACACAGCTATTAAGCCACGTGTTCAGCTGTACTATTCCTATTTCTAGCCTCACTGGCCCATGGCACAGGAAGTAATCCTGAGATCACAGCTCTAGGAGTCCTGTTTTTTTTAACCAACTCCCTGAACTCTTGCTGCAGGACCTCACCACTCTTCCTGCCTATGTCGTTTGTAGCAATATGCACCACAATCTTTGGCTGTTCACCCTCCCCCTTCAAATGCCCCCTGCCCATTCAGAGACATCCTGGACCCTGGCACCAAGGAGGCAACATACCACCCTGGAGTCTCTTTCACATCCACAGAAGCACCTATCTGTGCCCCTGACTATAGAGTCCCCTATAACTGTTGCTCTTCTGCGCTTTGACCCTCCCTGATGAACAACAGAGCCAGCCGTGATTCCACTGTTCTGGCTGCTGCTGCTGTTTTCCCCTGTTGGGCCATCCTCCCACCCCAACCATAGCCAAAATGGCCAACTGTAACCAAAACAGTATACTTGTTAGAGAGGGGGACAGTCACAGGGGATTCCTGCACTGATGGTCTGCCCTTTCTAGCAATCACCCATCTATCTTCCTGAACCTTGGGTGTAACCACATCTCTAACACTCCTCTCCATGACGCTTTCCATCACCTGCATGCCCCATGCGGTCTGTGAGGCGCTGCAATTGGGTGCACTTCCTGCAGATGTAGTTGTCCCGAATGCTGGAAGCTTCACGGACCTCCCACATCTTACAAGTGAAGCATTTTACCGCTCCAACTGCCATCCTCACTTCTTCCCACTCCTTCTCCTAATTTTCTATGCTCCTATGCACTGGCTTTGTAATCTTCACCGAATATGGGTACGGAGGGCTGAACGTTCCTGGCCCAAATGGTGGGGATGGTTGGGGGGGGGGGGGGGGGTTCTGGGAGGGGAGCCCAATGTCTTCCTGACCCTTTATCATATTGTCAGCAGCAGAAAACGTGGCAACTCGGACACCCACCGACTGGTCAATTGAGCCTCTTAAGTGATCAATTCAGGGCCACCTCCTGCCCAAGGGCCCACTGCCACATCGGGAGGGCACCAGCATCCTAAAAGAGCCCTCCTTGATGGGGATTCATGGCTGCAATGGTTTCCCTGGCAGCTGGTTAAGCCCCAGCTGTGATATTGTGCTCAATTCTGGTCTCCACACTTCAGGAAGGTAGGCGAGGGTAACGCGATTTACTCGAATGGTCCCAGGGAGTGAGAGACTGGAGAAGCTGGGAATGTTCTCCTTTTTGAGCAGAGACTGATTAAGAGCATGTGTGATCGGGGTGTCCATGATCATGAAGAGTTTTGATAGAGTTGTAAAGAAGCTTTTTCCATCGACAGAAGGGGGGGGGGGGCTAGAAGACATGGACTTGAGGGTGAAATCTGTGCAGGCTAAGTGGATTGGCCACATCAATGCACGGGGCTACGGGGATAGGACGGGGAGATTGGGCCTAGGTAGGGTGCTCTTTCAGAGGGTCGGCGCAGACTCGATGGGCTGAATGGTCTCCTCCTGCACTGTAGGAATTCTATGGATTGGCAAAAGAACCAGAGGTAACATGAGGATGGAATTTCTCACCCGAGGCGAATTTGTGATCTGGGATGTACTTTCTTCAAGGACAATGGGAGCAGATTAAAAAATTTCGGGGGTGGGGTGCTGTTTGGAGAAACGTGCTGGAATATGCAACTATTTGAACAGCATGGTGACACGGTCGCACATTGGTTAGCACAGCGGTTTCACAGCTCCAGGTTCCCAGGTTCGATACCCGGCCTTGGTCGCTGTCTGTGTGGAGTTTCCCCCACGTTCTCCCCATGTCTGCATGGGTTTCCTCCGGGTGCTCCGGTTTCCTCCCACAAGCCCCGAAAGATGTGCTGGTAGGTGAATTGGTCATTCTGAATTCTCCCTCAGTGTACCTGAACAGGTGCCGGAGTGCGGTGACCAGGGGATTTTCACAGTAACTTCATTGCAGTGTTAATGTGAGCCTACTTGCGACAATACTAAAGATTATTTTAAACTTAGTTATTTTTATGCATTAAAGAAGTTAACTTTATTTATTAACTTTATGAACAATGTGTTTCGATTACCGTTTTGTGGTCCAGTTAACACACATACCCAAAGGTGATTTCTAACTTCATTACTCTTGGTCTCTTGATTGCAAATTAGAGCCTTCCGTACTTTTCTCAGCATTTACAAAATACACCCACTGTCAGTAAATGTTCTGAAGGTTGCGTTGCCGTTAAATAACTATTGGAAGGAGGAGGCTCCACTACGATGGTGGGTGGGCGGGGTAAGGTGAGGGTTCAACATGTCAAGGGAGAAGACAAGACTGAAGCCAATTGCAACCATCTTCAGGCAGAGTTTGAGAGTGGACCATCCATCTCAGCCTCCTCCAGTGTGCCCCAGCCTCACAGATGACTGTCTTCAGCCAAGCTGGACTCTCTCAAGGCTACACTTTGGCATCTGCCGAATAATGGGAAAGTTTTCCCTGCTATGTCCTGCCCGCAAAAAGCACTACGAATCAAATCCGGCCAATCACCACCCCATCAGCCTGCCCTAGATCATTGGCACAGTGATGGGAGGGATCAGCAGCGGTACTACTTAGTGACACTTGCTCAGCAACGATCTGCTCCACGATACTCAGGACAATCGAGCGAGGCTGACGTCACTGGGTCCAAACGTGGTGCCAAGAAATGGATTCCTGGGTGAGGTGAGGATGACTGTATAAGACGCCATGGCAGTGTATGACTGAGCGTGGCATCAATGAGCCCTTGCGAAATTGAAGTCAAAATTGAATCGGGGGCGGGGGGGGGGGGGAGGAAAATCTCCACTGGCTGGAGCCAGAGCTCACACAAAGCACAGTGGTTGAGATTGTTGGAGGCCAATCACCTCAGCCCCAGGGTATCGGTGCAGGGAATCCTCAGTTTCTTAGGCCCAACCTCACCATCAATGATCGTACAGATGTCAGTTCAACATGTCCGGGCGAACCCTGGGTGAATCGGTCACGGAACACCTGACGCGCCATCGCAAGGTGGCTGAGCATTATGACAATGACCCATCACTCCCCAAGATGTTGAGAGATCGCCTGGTGTTTGGCATTAACAATACAGCAGCCCAAAGGAAACTGTTAGCAGCGCCAGTCGTGGGTCTAAAAAGGGCCACAGGATTGCCACTTTCCCTGAGAACACAGAAAAGTGGGCCCAAATGCTCCATGGTTCCTGGGCCATGATGTACATAACATTGACTGCCCCCTATTCCAATGAGTGATGCCCCCCAAGAGTAGCGTCTACGGGACCCAATCGCGACCGGAACAACATCATTGTCAGTCCCACTGGCCAAAAACCACCGTAGCCAATGGGACATCTCCCCTGAGGACACCGAAGAGTACTCACAATGGTGCTGAACTTGCAGTCATAGGAATTGTGATGGTTGAAGCTACCAGAATCGACAGCGAACGCATTGCTCTGCCAGGTAACACATGCACCCCGATCTCGGGCTCAACATAATGCCTCGCCCAAGGAAGACGATTACATGCAGCTAAATTGCACCATGACACCCAAAGTAGCCTCAATAAAATTACCCTCCAAGTAAATGGTCACCCCTTGGACATGGATTTTGATACGGGGGCTGCTGTCCCGGTCATCGGACAACAAACATTCCGAAAACTCCCATTGGGGATTCAGTGTCTCAATCTAAAGGCCCGGCTGGCAAGGTATACCAGGGAGCCATCGACAATTACTGGGACTACGGTGTGCCCAGTTACCCATGGACAACAGTTAGTCCGACTACCACTGGTAGTGGTGCAGGGACCCGGACCCAGCCTTCTAGACTGTGACAGGTTACAGAGGCTCCACCTGGATTGGCAACTAATCTTTCAAATGGGCACAGGTGGGTTGTATTTGGTCCTGTGAAAATAACCAAAGTCTCCCAGGAAGCCTGGGTAAGATAAAGGGGGCCAGAACTAAATCTTACATTGACCCCGATGTCCAACCAGAATATTTTAGGGCCCCTCCAGTCCCATACACCCTGCTATTGAAGGTGGGCATTGAACTGAGCCGGCTGGACAACTTGGGTATTCAACGCCCAATCCAGTTCACAGAGTGGGCAGCACCTGTGGTCCCTGGACTGAAGCCTTGTGAGCCTGTCTGCTTAAAATGACGGTCAACAAAGCCTACTGAAGGACAGATAGCCCATGCCATGCATGGAAGACCATAAGTGAAGTTGGTTGGGGACAATTCTTTCACAAAGTTGGACATGAGCCTTGCGTATCTGCAGCTGGAGTTAGACTCGGCATTCAGAAAATACGTCACCATTAACACAGCAGGGAATTGCACAAGAACACTTGGCTGCCATTCGTGGTATCGTCCTCATGGGCAATTTTCCACCTGGTAATGGAAGACATTCTTCAGGGGCTCCCCACGGTGGCTGTCTATCTGGGCAACGTACTCATTACAGGAGCCACCGAGAAGGCACACCTGGACAATCTGGAAGAAGTTCTTCTCGACTTTCAGAAGTAGGTGTCAGGCAAAAGAGGTTATAAATCTGGATACCGTGTTGATAAAGACGGGTTGCATCTGGTAGAGGAAAAAGTCTGAGCCATCAAGCAGACCCCGACAGCCAAGAACACAACCGAACAAAGGTCGTTCCTGGGACATGTAAATTATTAGGAAATGTATTCCGTCCATCTACCATACTGGCACCTCTGTACGTGCTCGTAAAGAAGCATCAAAAATGGGCACGGTAGCACCAATGGTCCCGGTGCTGAAGTCTTTGTAGAAGCATTAGTCAGAGTGAAGCACCAGCTACTATCTTCCAGACTACTGATGCATTAAGACCTGTCAATACCACTTATCCTCATGTTTGATGCCTCCCCATATGGCATTGAGGCAATGTTGTCCCATCGGGATGACGGGACACAGCAGCCGATAGCCTACATGACGAGAACATTGGCTGACGTAGAGCGCCATAATGCACAAATTGTAAAGGAAGAACTGGCCATGATTTTTGTAGTCAAAACGTTTCATCAATACGTCTACAGGGGTCATTTTTCTATAATCACAGACCAGAGGCTCTTACTCAGCCTTTTCAAAGAGGATAAAATGACACAGCCAGTAGCTTTGGCCAGGATCCAGCAATGGGCATTGCTGTTGGTAGCATACAGGTATACTTTTGAATGCTGTCAGGCACACAGACTTAGCGTGCAGCTGCCCTCAGTACACGCACCACCGTCCCGGCCAGGAGCGGGCAAAGTTGCGTCGACACTAAATTTCATGGACACGTTGGGCGGGATCCTCCGCTTTGCCGGCAGCGCATTCACGCCCGTCGATTTACCGACGGTGTGGGGGTGCCCACAATGGGAAACCCAGTCAGCCGGCTGCCGGGATGGAGAATCCCACTGCCGGCGGGGGGGGCGGGCCGCACCAGAAAGCAGGTGCGGCGGGACGGAGAATCCTGCCGGCTGCCTTTCACGGCCTCGCAGATCCGTAGATGGAGCGAAAAGGACCCCACGTTGGCAAAACCGCGCCGCGGCATCCTACATGGGGAACTGCAAGGAAAGCCCCAGGAAGGGTTGCGAACCTTCGCAGGCGCTCAGCGTGGAGGACGGCATCCGGGGAGCCTGCTTGGTCATCCCGAGGGGAGGTGGAAAATAATTCTTCAGGACTTGCACATCTGTGCATTGACAAAATGATGATGATCGCAAGGAGTCTGGTTGCCGTGGCTCAATGGCCACGTGGAGTAAATGCCACAGCAGCGGGCGGCTCGCCAAATGCATCAGAAACTCCCTCTATCCGACTCGATCCACCCTTGGGATGGCCAGGACACCCTTGGGTGCCTCTGCACGCCGGCTCCGCCAATGGGGCCCATCCCTCTACAGTTGATCACCACCCACTCAAAGAGGCTGGATCGACACCAGGCGCCTGTCACCATTTTGCGGGTCACCATAGAGAAGCTGCGGCAACCTTTCAGCGCCCACGGTATTCCAGAGGTGATTGTCACTGGTAACGGTGCCGCCTTCACAAGTGAGGAAGTTCAGGGGTTTATGCTAATGAGTAGGGTGAAGCACGTTTGAACCTCCCCACATCACCCTCGTCCAAACGGCTGGCTGAGCGGGGAGCGCAACCTTTAAGCGAGCGTAAAAAGACAACCAGGGGTTCAGTTGAAGCAAAACTGGCAGGTTTTTATTTAATTGTTGAACCTTGCCATATGTTGTGACCAGGGTAGCGCTGGAGGAGCTCCTGATGGGCCAGCTTCCCTGGACCTGTCTAACCTTGACATTTTCCAAACTTGGCGGAAAGGCGGAAAAGATGCAAGGCCTCCAGAAGAGGTATCATTGTTATTTTTTCCAATTGAGGGGCAATTTAGAGTGGCCAATCCACCTATCCTGCACATCTTTTTTGGTTGTGGGGGTAAGATCCACACAGGCATGGGGAAAATGTGCAAACTCCACACGGGGCAGTGGCCCGGGGCTGGGATCGAACTTCACAGGCAGGCTTTTATCTCGGGGAATTAACAAGACCCGCTGTTGGGCCACTGCTCCCTCAGTGGGGAGCCCCTTGGGATATAGATTGGGTCGTCCCCGTGAGTCTCACGGGGGTTACAACACCCCATTAATCACGATAGCATCACTTCACACTCAGAATCAACATCGCTGGTGTTACCATTGACCAGAAACTGAACGACACCATCCACATGAATATTTCTATTTATTCAGAGGATCTCTGAGGGGGACGCAGTAGCACAGTGGTTAGCACCGTTGCTTCACAGCTCCAGGGTCCCAGGTTCAATTCCCAGCTTGGGTCACTGTCTGTGCGGAGTCTGTACATCCTCCCAGTGTGTGCGTGGGTTTCCTCCGGGTGCTCCGGTTTCCTCCCACAGCCCAAAGATGTGCCGGTTAGGTGGATTGGCCACGCTAAATTGCCCTTATTGTCCAAAAAGGTTGGGAGTGGTTACCGGGGTAGAGTGATGGTGTGGGGCTTGGGTAGGGTGCTCTATCCACGGGCCGGTGCAGACTCGATGGGCCAAATGGCCTCCTTCCACACTGTAAATTCGATGATTCTATTTGTGCATCGCTGGCAAGGTCAGCATTTATTGTGCATAGCTGATGGAGTAGACTACCAGAGCAGGTCAGAGGCACGGAATTCTGCAGTGAGTAACTCACCTCCTGATACCCCAAAGCTTTTCCACCGTCTACAATGCACAAGTCAGGGGTGTGGTGGAATACCTTCCACTTACCTGGCTGAGCACAGCCCCAACACTGAAACCCAGCCAAAACAAAGCAGCCAATTTAACAGCGGCCCATCCATCACCTCAAACATACACTCGCTAGACTGCCAGTGCACCATGGCAGCCGTGTGTGTCACCTACAAGATGCACTGCAGCCACTCGCCAAGGCTCCTCCCAACCGTTGTCCGCTTCCTCCTCGAAGGGCAAGAGCGGCAGACACATGGGGAACCCCACCACTTGCAAGTTCCCCTCCAAGTCACTCACCATCCTGACTGGGAAATATATTGGCCCTCCCTCCACTGGCCCTGGGTCAAAATCTTGGAGCTCCCTCCCTAACAGCACAGTGGGTGTACCTGCACCACATGGACTGCAGCGGTTCAAGAAGGCGGCTCCCCACCAGCCTTGAAGGGCAATTAGGGATGGGCAACAAATGCCAGCGACATGCACATCCCATGAATGAGATAAATTAAAAATGACGACAGCCTACATTGTCCGTTCCATGTTTTGGAACCTCCTGGAGGGCTGAGGGGAGGTGTACGAGATCAAGTCTGTCAAGATCAAGTCCTTTTTTTCACTGCAATCACACCCCCTGTGTTAAAAGTGGGGAGAATCTCATATCCTTCCCACCACTGAATTTTGAGATGACCATCGGGGTTATGTTTGCCACTCTGTGCTGTCCATTATGGGCGGCAAGGTAGCACAGTGGTTAGCACCGTGGCACCACAGCGCCAGGGTCCCAGGTTCGATACCCAGCTTGGGCCACTGGTTGTGCCGAGTCGACACGTTCTCCCCGTGTCTGCGCGGGTTTCCTCCGGGCGCTCCGGCTTCCTCCCACAAGTCCCGAAAGACGTATTTTGTTAGACTAATTAGACGTCCTGAATTCTCCCTCTGTGTACCCGAACAGGCGCCAGGGTGTGGCGACGAGGGGATTTTCACGGTAACTTCATTGCCGTGTTAATGTAAGCCTACTTGTGACAATGAAGATTATTATTACGAAATGAAATGAAATGAAAATCGCTTATTGTCACAAGTAGGCTTCAAACGAAGTTACTGTGAAAAGCCCTTAGTCGCCACATTCCGGCGCCTGTTCGGTGAGGCTGGTACGGGAATTGAACCGTGCTGCTGGCCTGCCTTGGTCTGCTTCAAAAGCCAGCGATTTAGCCCAGAATGCTAAACCAGCCCCTTTTATTAATGTTATTAATGTCTATTATTAATGTAAGCCTACTTGTGACAATGAAGATTATTATTATTAATATAAGCCTACTTGTGACACTAATAAAGATTATTATAATTACAATCAATTTCCCAATCCCGATGACAAAGGGCCAATTTACCAGCCTGATGTGGTCCCCCGTCCCCCATCCCAAAACGAGCCTACTACGACTCTCCTCTCCCCCCCTTTGCAGAGACTAAGAGCAAGTGAGGGAGTAACGACAGTGCCGTATGAACTGGGTGACATTGCTGGAGTTCTCGGCTTCGCTCTGAGCTGAACGCCAAGCCTGTCCCTTTACAATATCAGTCACCCCAGTTGCCTTTGTCTGACATTTCCAATGCAGTCAACGCGTTGCGGGAAAGGTTCAGCGCTAATCCGCTGCACATTAAGATGCAGGGTTGTTTCTAACTGCTGAGTTGGAGCATCTAAAAATAGACGCTTGCTGCCTCTTTGCACCAAGCAACAGCTAGGTATTTATAGAATGATTGACTCCCTCTCCTGACTCGAACTGTTTGAGTGAGGGACTGCCTCTAGTCCCCCACTCTCCTCTCCTTTCAAATCCCTTTCTTTTCCTTTACCTTCCCTCTTTTTTTTTCTATTCCCCCTCCTCTCCCCCGCTGGACGGGCATCACAATTTCAGCACTGCCTTTTTTTTTTGCTTTTCCCTCTAGCATTGCATGGAGTTACTTGTGACGTGAAAGGTCCCTCGCGAAGCATTCAGGCTGTTCAACAGAGCTGACGTGAATGCAAATAACGATGGTTCGGGTCGTTGTCATTGGAGGCGGGGGGAGGGGGGTGGGTAGGACATAGGCAGAGGAATCGAGAGGCACAAAAAAACCAGCACATCCCCAAAACAATTGCACCTCAGCATGCAAATCTTTTTTTTTTTTAAAACACCGAGCGGTTGTGCAAATGTCTCAAAGGTTTCCCACTGCAGGTTTTCGTAAACAAAGGTAAAAATGTCTGGATAAACTCGGCAGGTCGGGCATCATCTGTGGAGCGAGAAATGGACTTGACGTTTCTAGCTCCAGGGAGCTGCGTAGGGCGGAGCGATGGCACAGCGGTTAGCACGGCTGCTCCACAGCGCCAGGGACCCCGAGTTCGATTCCCGGCTTGGGTCACTGTCCGTGCGGAGTCTGCACGTTCTCCCCGTGTCTGCGTGGGTTTCCTCCGGGTGCTCCGGTTTCCTCCCACAAGTCCAGTGATATGTAGGTTGCGTGGCTTGACCGTGCTAAATTGCCCCTTAGTGTCCAAAAGGTGGGGTTACAGCGATAAGGTGGATAAGTTGGCCTAGATAGGGTGCACTTTTGGAGGGTCGGGTCAGACTCGATGGGCCGAATGACCTCCTTCTGTACTGTAGGGATTCCATGACCCATCCACTGAGATCATTAAACAAATGTTGAGACGGTGGGGGGGGGGGGGGGGATGCTAGGGCAGCTGACCGAGAAGCCTGGTTAATGAGGTAGATCTTAAGGAGCTCCCCGGGAGGTTTAGGGAGAGGTTTCCTGAGCTGGGAGCCCCGACACCTGAGGCCACCGGGGCCAATAGCGAGCAATTGAAATCCGGTGGCATTAGAGAATTATGAGAATTATGAATGGCCTCAAATTTAATAATTAGAACATAGAATTTGCATTGAATTTACAGTGCAGAAGGAGGCCATTCGGCCCATCGAGTCTGCACCGGCTCTTGGAAAGAGCATCCTACCCAAGCCCCACACCTCCACCCTATCCCCGTAACCCAGTAACTCGACCAAACCTTTTTGGACACTAAGGGGCAATTTAGCATGGCCAATCCACCTAGCCTGCACCTCTTTGGACTGTGGGAGGAAACCGGAGCACCCGGAGGAAACCCACGCAGACACGGGGAGAACGTGCAGACTCCGCACAGACAGTGACCCAGCGGGGAATCGAACCTGGGACCCTGGCGCTGTGAAGCCACAGTGCTATCCACTGTGCTACCGTGTCACCCATTAGCCAGACACAGGTCGAGAAAGGTAAGGCTGAAAGACAATGGGTAGGCCTGGAAAATCCCACCCAATGAGAATGTTTAGTCACTTCCCTCCATTCCCTCCTGCCTCACTACCCAGGGAAAGGAAAAGGAACTTTACAATCGCAGGTCCGAAGAAGGCCCCCCAGCCCGTCAAGCCCATGCAAGCCACTTTGGATGAGTTTTCAAGCTGTCCAATTAGCTCCCCAGCTTCCTGGCCTCTTTCTTCAGACCTCCGACAAGCCTCTCCTTTTCAATTAAATATCTACTTCCCCTCGAAAACTCTATTCCACAGCGCCTGTCGCGTCCCATGGATTCACCGCATCATCCGTCAGAAGCCTCTCTCTGACTGCAGGTAACTCCCCTACTTAAGATTCAGTGTTCGCTCCCCAACAGCTCAATCAGCCCCTTTGTTTCCAACCCCCCCTCCCCCTCCCCCTCCCTCCCTCCCTTAGAGACCTTCCCTACCCTCCCCATCCTAAGGCCTTAAGCTTGCCTGGCCCTTGGGACCCAGAACCTCGAACTAGGCATCTCCCTGAAGTTCCTCTTCTGTCCACTACAGCCACTGGCGCTTCAGGAAGTGGAGAGCTTCCGGCCAATCAGATTAGCCAGCAGCTCTCTAAGGCGGGACTTACTCTCACGGGGGAGGGGGGGGAGGGGGAGGGTGGTCGGAGGACCCAACCACAGCCACGGGAAGCGAGACCCCCGCCATCTGAAACAATCAGGCGCGTGTGTCCAGGGAGACGGATTATGTCAATGGCGCCTCCAACTCCCAAAATCCCGGGTTCGCCCCACTGAGAGAGGGCTGCCCTGCCAGAGGCGCTGTTCTCCAGATCAGACATTAAATCAAGGCCCCAGCTGCGGGTGCCAGGTGGACATGAAAAGACAACCTGGCTCTATTTATGAAGGAGAGCAGGGAGAGTTGTCCCTGGTGATCTGGGCAGCGTTTGTTCATCTCTCGATCGACACGGCAAGACCATCTGGATATTATCACATTCTTGTTTGCTGCTGTTGTGTCAAATCCCGGCCACATTCCCTGCATCGCAGCCGGGAAAGCACTTCAGAAAGCACTTCATTTTAAGGTGGCCGAGAGCACGAAAGGTGCTACACAAATGCAGTCTTTCTTTCTTCACTTTCTAGAGACATATTCAAAAGACATGTGGTGGGGCCCCCACTCTTCTTTCATTCACGGGAAGTGGGCGTCAATGCGATAGGTGGCAGTTAATGCCCATCTCTAATTGCCCCAGAGTGGGAACACAGGAACATAGGAATTAGGAGCAGAAGTCGGCCATTCAGCCCTTCGAGCCTGCTCAGCCCTTCAATCAGATCCTGGCTGATCTCTTCCTGGTCTCAAATCCACCTCCCCCACCTGTTGCCCAAATCCCTTTAACCCGTTTTGTAAATCAGAAATATATCTATCAAGGGCAGCACGGGGGCGCAATGGTTAGCGCTGCTGCCTCACGGTCCGAGGTCCCAGGTTCGATCTCGGCTTTGGGTCACTGTCCGTGTGGAGTTTGCACATTCTCCCCGTGTCTGCGTGGGTTTTGCCCCAACAACCCCAAAGATGTGCAGAGTAGGTGGATTGGCCGCGCTAAATTGCCCCTTAATTGGAAAAAATGAATTGGGTACTCGAAAATTTATTTTTTTTTAAAAAGAAAATATCTATCTCCTTCTTGAAACCATTTAATGATTCAGATTCCACCGCACTAAGGGGGCAGCGAGATCCACAAATTCACCACCCTCTACGAGAAGTAGTTCCTCCTCATCTCACCTTCTTGAATCGCGGCGGTCCGTGTGGCGGACGGCCACCCACAGTGCCGTTCTTTTTTTTTTCATCTGTCGCTGGGCGAGGCCCAGAATTCTTTGCCCATCCCTAATTGCCATGAGCTGAGGGTCTCGGCCTGCCATTTCGGAGGGGCAGTTAGAAGTCAACCGCATTGCTGTGGATCTGGAAACGCGCATCGGCCAGACTGTGTAAAGATAGTAAGGAAAGGAATTCCTGGATTTCGACGAAGAAACAGGATATGCGTGTGCAAGTCAGGACTCTGTGTGACTTGGATGGGAACTTGAGGGTAGTGGTGTTCCCATTCAGTTTGATTGGCACCCCTTCCACCAATGGCTTCAGTCTTTTTGTTCAAGGCCTCCACTTTACACCCGAATATTTTTGGATATCCGCTTTCTTGCTCTGTATCCATTGGGCAAGGGGCAACATGTGACCATTTGACAACCTTCAGACAGACTGGCAACTTAGCTTCATCTTGTGAACAGGCACTTTACAGCCTCCAAACCCAAGACTGAGGTCAACACCTTCAGGCATGAGCTCCGTCCTCCATTTTGATCCTTTTCTTTTGCCAAGTGCCAGTCTGTATCTTGTCTTTCATGTTCAGACAGAGATATTCGCTCTTCCGCCATTAACACTCACTCTGGACCAATCCTTTATTTCTTTGCTGCAACCATTACTGCCACCTTTGCCTTTTGTTCCATGGCAACTTTTGTTATTTAATCTCACCCACCCTCCACCCCATCCCAGACTTCTCGGGCGCGATTCCCCACTCCCGCGCCGGTTGGGAGAATCGCCTGGGCCGCCAAAATCTCCGGGGACGCCGGTCCGACGCCCTCCCGCGATTCTCCCAAGCGGCGGGAACGGCCCCGTCGAGTTCCGCGGGCCGCAGGCCGGAGAATAGCCGGAGACACCCAAAATGGCGATTCTCCGGCACCCCCCCCCCCCCGCTATTCTCAGGCCCGGATGGGCCGAGCAGCCAGGCCAAAACGGCGGGTTCCCCCCGGCGCCGTCCACACCTGGTCGCTGCAGTTGTGGGCGGTGCGTGAACGCTGGGGGGGGGGGGGCCTGTGGGGGGGGCGAGGGGGGATCCTGCACCGGGCTTTACCTGGAATGTGGGGTGGCCCGCGATCGGTGCCCACCGATCGTCGGGCCGTCCTCTCTGAAGGAGGACCTCCTTCCTTCCGCGGCCCCGCAAGATCCGTCCCCCATCTTCTTGCGGGGCGGATTTAGAGAGGACGGCAACCACGCATGCGCGGATGACGCCCGTTATGCGGCGCCGACCGCGTCATCTATGCGGCGCCGCTTTTACGCGGGCGACAAGGCCTGGCGCGGGTAGATGACGCGGCCCCGATCCTAGCCCATTGTCAGGGCCTGAATCGGTCGGGACCGGGGCCGTTCTGCGCCGTCCTGAACCTCGACGGTGTTCACGACGGCGCGGCCACTTCGGCGCGGGGGTGGAGAATCCCGCCCCTCCTTTTTGCTTTTCCTCGCCTTCTCCCTCTCGACGGAATTCAGTTAATTATATCTGTGTAAGTTGGCAATCTATAGACATTGTAACGTTTAAGGGGGAGGGTGTTGCAATGCTGTTATAGTAGCGCCTACTTGGCCACTTCCGGGTGGTGGTCAGACGGAGAGGCAGCCTGTGTTGAAGCGGTTCCGAGGGAAGTCTGAGGCTAGACTACGGAAGTGCAGAATTGGAATTCATTGTGATGGAGACAGAGTTTTAATGAGATTTGGTGACTCACAGTGGGCGGGATTCTCCGACCCCCCCCCCCGCCGGGTCGGAGAATCGCCGGGGGGGCAGCGTGAATCCCGCCCCGCCGCTCCGACGCCGGGTGCCGAATTCTCCGGCGCCGGTTTTCAGGTGGGGGTGGGGATCACGCCGCGCCGGTCGGGGCCGTTAGCAGTGCCCCCCCCCCCCCCCCCCCCCCCGGCGATTCTCTGGGCCCCAATGGGCCGAGCGGCTATCTGTTTTCGGCCAGTCCCGCCGGCGTGAAATAGACAAGGTCCATACCAGCGGTACCTGGCTTGGAGGGCGGTTAGCAGGGTCCTCGGGGGGGACGTGGGACATCCAGCCCCAGGGGGGCCCCCACGTTGGTCTGGCCTGTGACCGGGGCCCACCGATCTGCAGGCGGGCCAGTGCCATGGGGCACTCTTTCCCTCCGCGCCATGGCCGGCGCGGAAAAGAAAACCCGGCGCATGCGCCAGAACATGCTGGCGGTCCTGCGCATGCGCCAACTCGCGTCGGCCGGCGGAGGCCGTTCAGGACCGTTTGGCGCTGCGCCAACCCCGCCAGCACCGGCCTAGCTCCAGGAAGTGCGGAGGATTCCGCACCTTCCGGGCGGCCTGACGCCGGAGTGGTTCACGCGTCTCTTTGGCACCGGTACGGGCCGCCACGCCGATCACGGGAGAATCCCAGCCCGTGTCTCTGATATCTGGGTGGGTTGCTGAGAGATCCATGGGATCTGTCTTGGTCGCATCTGTCACTTGGTGTACACTGTGAGCTGTTCAACCCCAGTTTGTTAATTCATGTGCGCCTCATGTTAATTCTAATTGTTAGAGTATAAGGTGTAAATACATATATCTATATATACATATATATATATATATACATACATAATAGACACATTTTGGAGATAGTTTTATTTCTCTAACTTTATACTGGAAAGTTTATTGTGTTTGTTTAAAATCCATGAAATCTTGTGGCTTTTTTTCAAAAGCGTCTCAACCTTTAACTTCTTTAAACAAACTGTCATCGGTTCCGGACCAGTCCTCCCCCCACTCACTCCCCTACCCTGCTGCAAGGTCTGACCAAGGATCATTTACGCAGCTTAAAACCCATCACATTTTCACCATCCTTCAGTTCCGCAGAAGGGTCATAGGTGGCTTGGAAATGAGCTCTGCTTCCCTCTTGCACAGACGTAGCTGCATCTACTGAGACTGCCCAATCCTCTCTTAATTTCAGATTTCCACCATCCGCAGTGTTATTTGCTTTGATTTCGCCCATTGGTTGCTGGGCAGGAGTGGCCCAGGATCTGAGGTCGGTGCCCACCGCGGGAGGGAGATTGCGACGAGCTGAGGACGATCCTCACTTTCCCTCCGCGCCTTCACTCCAGCGTTGGTCTACGGCCTCCTTCCTTGGCTGCAAAGCACTTTCCCACCTCCTGTGTTCTGCTCTGTGACTTGTGTCCATTCTTGTTTCCTTGAAGGCTTCAGAGCCAAATAAGAAATAAGAACTAGGAGCAGGAGTAGGCCACCTGGCCCTTCGAGCCTGCTCCACCATTCAATGAGATCATGGCTGATCTTTTGTGGACTCAGCTCCACTTTCCGGCCCGAACACCATAACCCTTAATCTCTTGATTCTTCAAAAAACTATCTATCTTTATCTTAAAAACATTTAATGAAGGAGCCCCTACTGCTTCACTGGGCAAGGAATTCCAGAGATTCACAACCCCTTGGGTGAAGAAGTTCCTCCTGAGCTCAGTCCTAAATCTACCTCCCCTTATTTTGAGCTATTCCCCCTAGTTCTGCTTTCACCACCAGTGGAAACAACCTGCCCGCATCTATCCTATCTATTCCCTTCATAATTTTATATGTTTCTGTAAGATCCCCCCTCATCCTTCTAAATTCCAACGAGTACAGTCCCAGTCTACTCAACCTCTCCTCGTAATCCAACCCCTTCAGCTCTGGGATTAACCTAGTGAATCTCCTCTGCACACCCTCCAGTGCCAATATGTCCTTTCTCGGGTAAGGAGACCAAAACTGAACACAATACTCCAGGTGTGGCCTCACTAACACCTTATACAATTGCAGCATAACCTCCCTAGTCTTAAAGTCCATCCCTCTAGCAATGACGGATAAAACTCCATTCGCGAGTTCATGACGTGCCCTGAGGCAGGCACTTTGGAAATGCAGGGGGCACAGATTTAAACGACAGGACCTCATCAGGCTCGTGTCCTGCCCGGTGTGAGAGGCTGGAGGATGGGGAGAAAGTCCAGTGATAGAAGGTCTGGCTGCGGAAGGGCGGGGGTTTGGGGGGGGGGGGGGGTGGGTAGGGGGGTTGGTGAGGGGTGGCGGGGTTGGGAGGGAGGGACAGTGTTGTCAAGAGATGGTAACAAGGTGGGAAGAGGCTCACAATGGAAGGAGATTGCAGGGCCAGGAGTGACTGTGGAGGAACATGATCCGTTATGGCAGCTTGCGGACTGGGATGGTTTACAAGGGGAGAAGGAGGTTACGAGTGGAGAGATGCCACTGGCCCACAAGCAATGCTGTAAACCCAAGGGGGGCAGCCTCATTACGCGGTTGGCATGCGGCTTGAGATCCGCCTAATCCCTAACCGGCT